>NC_081181.1:13149568-13431999 GCF_029867415.1 Vicia villosa
CCATTGTATGTCCGTTGGAATGAGTACCGAAGGTACCATTGTGTATGTCTTCCATGATTTGTTCTGCTTCCTTCTTGTTTACGCAACGAAGTAAAGTCGAGTCATGGTTGCGCTTGTACAAAGTTCCATTGCTTAGGAAGAATTTGGAGGCAAATCTCCTTAGAAACTTTCTGTCGTTAATAGATGCCCCTTCAGGGTACTCCTGGGTTTCGAGATACCTTTGTATTTCATGGAACCATGATTTGTCTTCCATTTGTTTGGTATCGATCTCATTGCAATAGGCTGGTTCGTCTTGCCTGTAAATGGTGATCATAGGAGCTTCGTCGTCCCAATTGACTTTGAACATGGATGACATGGTAGCTAAGGCATCAGCTAGTTGATTTTCTTCGCGTGGGATGTGTTCGAAAGTGATCTCCTCGAAGTAAGGAATCAAACTCAACACATGTTCTTTGTATGGAATTAGATTTGGGTGCTTTGTGTCCCATTCCCCTTTGACTTGGTAGATTACCAAGGCCGAGTCTCCGTAGACTTCAAGGAATTTGATTTTTAGATCAATTGCAGCTTTGAGACCCAGAATGCATGCTTCGTATTCGGCTATATTGTTGGTGCAATTGAAACACAATCTGGCGGTGAAGGGTGTATGACCTCCTGTGGGGGAAATGATCACAGCTCCGATGCCATTGCCGAGCGCATTAGAAGCTCCGTCAAAAACCATAGTCCATCGGGATCCTGGTTGTTTGTAGTCATTGACTAGCATAATGTCTTCGTCTGGGAAGTCAAAGTTCAATGCCTGATAATCATCTACTGCTTGATGAGCTAAATGATCAGCTACCACACTTCCTTTGATTGCTTTTTGCGAAGTGTATTGAATGTCATATTCTGTTAGGATCATTTGCCATCTTGCAATCCTTCCAGAGAGAGCAGGTTTTTCGAACACGTATTTGATTGGATCCATCTTGGAGATCAGGAAAGTGGTGTGATTTAGCATATACTGTCTTAGTCGGCGAGCCGCCCATGCTAAGGCACAGCAAGTTTTTTCGAGTAGTGAGTATCTTGTTTCACAATCGGTAAACTTTTTGCTAAGATAGTAGATTGCGTGCTCCTTTCGACCGGAATCGTCATGTTGTCCGAGTACACACCCCATTGAATCTTCTAACACAGTTAGGTACATTATCAGAGGTCTGCCTTCCACAGGAGGTAACAAGATTGGCGGTTTTTGAAGGTATTCTTTGATTTTATCAAAGGCTAACTGGCATTTGTCATTCCATCTTTCCACTTGATCTTTCTTCAGTAATTTGAAGATTGGCACACAAGTAGGAGTCATATGGGCAATGAATCTGGCTATGTAGTTTAGACGTCCCAAGAATCCTCTGACTTGTTTCTCGGTACGGGGTATAGGCATTTCTTGAATGGCTTTGACCTTGGCAGGATCAACCTCAATACCTTTACTGCTGACGATGAAACCTAAGAGTTTACCGGATCTTACTCCAAAGGTACACTTGTTCGGGTTCAGTCGCAATCTGTATTTCTTGAGTCTGTCAAACAGCTTGTGTAAATGACTCAAATGTTCTTCTTCGGTGTTGGATTTTGCGATCATGTCATCGACATACACCTCTATTTCCTGATGAATCATATCATGAAATAGTGTTACCATTGCTCGTTGGTAGGTAGCTCCGGCGTTTTTCAGACCAAAGGGCATTACTTTGTAACAAAAGGTTCCCCAGGGTGTTGTGAAGGTTGTTTTTTCCATGTCTTCGGGTGCCATCTTGATTTGATTGTACCCTGAGAATCCGTCCATAAAGGAGAATACCTTGCATTGTGCGGTATTGTCAACCAGTACATCGATGTGTGGTAAAGGGAAATCATCTTTGGGGCTTGCCCGGTTCAGATCTCTGTAGTCTACACACATTCTGACTTTCCCGTCTTTTTTGGGTACAGGCACGATGTTAGCTATCCAAGGAGGATAACTTACAACTTTTAGGAATCCGGCATTGAATTGTTTTTCAACCTCGTCTTTGATCTTTTTTGACATATCAGGCTTACTCCTTCGCAGTCTCTGTTTGACCGGAGTGCTTCCTTCTTTGATTGGCAGGCGATGAACTACAATGTCCGTGTCAAGGCCAGGCATATCTTGATAAGACCAGGCGAATATCTCGGCGTAGTCTTGCAACAATTGAATCAGTCTTTGCTTGACACTGTTTTCTAAATCAGCCCCAATTCTGACCTCTTTCTTTTCTTCGTCACTGCCCAAGTTGATGACCTCAATCGGCTCCTCATGAGGCTGTATGGCTTTTTCTTCTTGTTCTAGAAGTCTTGCAATTTCTCTTGGCACTTCACAATCTTCCTCACTTTCGTCCTCAGTTTGGTAGATCGGATTTTCAAAGTCATGACGGGCAATAGCAGAGTCGTTATTGACTGGATCCAGCGTGTATGTGAATCTGCATGGTAGATATGTGAGTGTGTATGAAGAGAAAAACATAGCTATTTGAAAGCGAATAAAGAAAGAAAAAGGATCACAAAATTTTGAACATGCAAGCATCCCATGATTTTATTGAATGCACATAATCATGATATGACAAACCCTTTTTATAGCAGGACCGTTGTGCTAAGGCACACGGCTTTCAAGCTCATGGTTCGATTGTTCAGGAACCACTTTTATCTTTGCACAATATACACAAAGAAAACAGGAAATGGCATTTACTCCTGATCAAAGGAGATCACATCCTCTGCTTTCCAGTTGTTCAATCCACTGTTGTTAGCAGGGAGCACCCAGCTGTTCCAGTTGCAGTTGTTCTTTTCGTCTTCCGTAGCATTGATTCCGCTAGTGGGAAAATGCGTAGGTAATTCCTCAGGATAAGTTGGATGATTTGTTGGATATGAGAATCCAGGTGGAGGTCCCTCTATTGGCTGAGCGAGATGCTCGATAAGGCCGTCCCATGCAGTAGGAATGATGTTTAGAATAGAGACTTGTGCATCCTGATAAGGAGTGTATTGTGACAGAAAATAACCTTCGTTGTTTGGCATCTTCCTGGCTTCTTCAAGAGCGAAGTTGTCGTCGTACTGTTCGTCCCATCCAGTCGGGACAATGTCTTTGATGGGAGTTGAAAAGCTCGGAGGAGCGGAATATTTCACCATATAGTCGTATTTGCCGCTGGGTTCTCCTAGCGTGTCCCATACTTCTTTGGGTGGATTTTGATATTGCTGAGTGACGGGACTTGTGATACTTCCGTCATTTTGATTACCCTCTTCTGTTGGAGTAAGATCTTCCAGAGCAATGTAAGAATTCTGAGGTGTGATATACTGGTAGTTGTAACCGTCATTTGGTCCTCCCACAGCATCCCACATTCCCATGGTAATGGGTGGAATTTCGTCTGGATATGGCTGAATGATGTGGTTCAAGTATGTCCCTTCATCATCAATGGCGTTTACTTCTTGGCTGGCGAAGTGTGATATTAACCCTTCAGAGCGAGGATTTTGATCATTCTTTTGATTTTCACCATTATAGCCCAGACCTAGCTTGTCGGACTTGTAGGGTATATCAGGGAGTTGTCCCCATACTGTGCGATCACCCTGTTCAATCATGGCTTTGGCATCTTTGAGAGAAGCCATAGTTGTAGCTGGAGTAGCAGGAATATGCTTGGTGGTAGAGATATCTGGAGATACAACCTCAAAAGCTTGATACGGAGTTTCGATGGATTCGCCCTCCATCTCAACATACTTGTCGTTGCTCAAGTGACTGACCATATATTCTTCTTCGCCATAGACTGTGACAACCTTTCCTTTTACAGGGTATTTTAACTTCTGATGCAGGGTAGAAGTTACAGCGTTTGCCCCATGTATCCAAGGGCGTCCTAGTAAACAGGAGTATGTTGGAAGAACGTCTATTACGGAAAAGATAACATCGAAAGTTTGAGAGCCCACTCTGATTGGGAGCTTAACTTCTCCGTACACCGTTCTTGTTGACCCATCGAAGGCTCTTACAACCACATCACTTGGTTGTAGCACAACTCCTTTGAAGTCAAGTTTTTCCAGTATTACCTTTGGTAACACGTTTAGAGAGGAACCATTGTCTATTAGCACATGAGACAGAGTGGTGCCGTTGCATTCGATAGAGATGTGCAGGGCCTTGTTGTGATTTCTTCCAGCAGGAGTTAGATCCACATCAGAGAAACCAAGACCATTGGGCACTGTAAGACTGGCGACACAATTCTCAAATTGGTCGATTGGGATTTCTTGAGGCACATGCGCAGCTTGAAGGAACTTCATTAGAGCTTTAGCATGAGCTTCTGAATATTTTAGCAGAGATAACATTGAGATTTTTGAAGCAGTATGCCCCAGTTGTTCGACAATATTGTAATCACTTTTGCAGATGATTTTCAATATTTCGTCCATCTCTTGCTTTGATGGATCCTCAGCAGTGATCTCTACCGGATTTTGAACTGGTTCGATCAGTGGCTCTTTGCCTCGAGTGTTGATATCTGGAATAGGAATTGGAACCTGGATTGGACTAGCAGCAATATTTGGAGAAATTTCTGGTGAAAAGATTCTTCCACTTCTCGTGATCTTGCTAGTGCCTGCAATGTTACTTACAGCTGAAGTAGTTAGTGTTGCGTCCCCTTTAGTCGAGGGATCCTGCTTAACTCCATGAATGTAAACATTAGTGTCATATCCCCATGGGACAGCTTTGTCTGAGGAGTACGGAAATGGAGTTGGTCTAGCAATGACTACTGATGCCACTTTGAGTGTAGCAGAAAGTTTGAATGGAGCCTTGGTAGAGATTTTGAATGGTAAGCTGGAGATCACTGAGACGTCTTCCATTCTTATCCCGTTGGCAAAGACTTCGCACAGTACGTCCATAGAAGGGAGCCTCTCAAACATAATGATACGGCGATCCATCCATTTTTGAATTCCCATCCTCAGATTTTCACAACCATTGGGCAGGCAAGAGCAGTAAAAGCAGTCGGGGTCACACCCTGGAAAGTAACCAGCTCGGATTAGCTTTCCTTTGACTTCGCAGAGTGGAGTTGATAATTCGTTCACATCATAGATGTAAACAGTGTCCAGGATAGCGTTGACAGTTTTGTCATGCTTTGGCATAGGTGCCGTGATGACATTTGGAGTTTCTGGAGGATCGAACTCAATTTCACCAGCATCTATCATATCTTGTATTTTATTTTTCAGGGCCCAGCAGTGATCTGCGTCATGTCCTGGACAGTTTGAATGATAGGCACATGTTGCATCAGGGCGATAATTCAGAGAAGAAGTATTGACATTCTTCGGAGGACCCCTTAATGTGATCAGATCCGCTTTAAGCAAGTGCTGCAATGCCTGAGAGATTGGCATGTTGATTTTGGTGAAAGTTCTTCTTGGTGCATCTGGTCGATGCGTATATTTTGGCTGTTGATCTTTTTGAGGTGCAGATGCGGAGATCATAACTGCCCCTACAGATTGATGCTGATCACTTTTGTGACTTGTCTGAATTTGCGCTGTATTGACCTCATTTTTGATGGGCCTTTTTGTAGTACCAGAGGAGGATCCTACTTGAATTTTTCCATTTCGAATGCCACTTTCGACACGTTCTCCGGTCAGTATTAGGTCAGTGAAACCTGATGATGAACTTCCCAGCAAATGGCTATAGAATGGGCCAGTTAAAGTGCCCATGAACATGTCGACTAGTTCGCGATCAGATAAGGGTGGTTGAACCCTTCCAGCCATATCTCTCCACTTTTGTGCATACTCTTTGAAACTTTCTTTTGGTCCCATAGACATGCCTCGCAATTGAGTACGAGTGGGTGTAAGATCAGCATTGTATTGGTACTGTTTGTAAAAAGCAGCAGCTAATTCTTCCCAAGTATGAACCTTGGTATTTTCTAGCTGGTAGTACCATTCGAGTTGTGTACCTGACAGACTTTCTTGGAAAAAGTGAATCCACAATTTGTTATCTGTTGTATGAGGTTGTATCTTCCTCACATAAGATCTCAAATGTAGTTTTGGACAAGAAACTCCATCATACTTTGCAAAGGTTGGAACTTTGAATTTTGGAGGGATGACAACATCCGACACGAGTCCCAGATCATTGAAATCTAAGCCAGGTATTTTTTGTATTTCCATAGCTTTCATACGATCCTCCAACTGTTGGTATTTGTCATCATCCTGTTCGTCTCCAGAATGATCTTCTTCTTCATTTGAAGAGAGAGAGGGTTTAGCAGAACCCTGGTTGCTTTGATTATCTTCTTGTTCACCATCACCGACTATTTCAGGGATTGGTGGCTTTTTGATCTTTTTGACAGGGATCTTGATCTTCCTTCTCAGGTAACTCAAGCCTGCAGATTCTTTGGGCTTCTTCTTCTTCTTGAGTATCAGGGCTTTCAGCTCTTGTTGCCCCTTTGCCAGTTCCAGAATTGCCACTTGAACTTGGGCATTCTGTACTTCGAGATTCTTGATGCTTGCCTCAGATTCCATCTCTTCTGACTGAAATAAACAGCGAAGAGATGAGAAACCCGTCATGAGAACCTGTTATGAAATGTGTATGACTGGATGCCATGTGTATGCAATGTATGAAATGCAAATGCAATGTATATGAATGCAATGTATGAAATGTATATGCAATGCATGAAGTGAAATGTGTGTGCAATTTTTCAAGGATCTTAGAGTTTAGATTTGTTAAAGAAGAAACAAACGTTAGTTAATCAATTTATTTCTTTTTTCTTTTTCTGCTTCTTTTTTTTTTTGCTTCTTTTTTATTTGCCTCATTTGGGCTTACAAGACAGAAATAAAATGGAATGATCCTTCAGGTCTCCCGTGGACGCTTTCTCTTTGTCCCCAGGAATGCGTTGATTCTTTGTTCTTCTTGAAGCTGTCTGGTGAGCTCGAATAGCCTTCTCTCATAGTCCTGACAGTGTTCTTTGAAGGTGTCTCTTTCCTCTTTGAGTTGAACCCAGGATTTTTGCAACTCTTCCAAGTCAGTTGGCATATCCGGGTGTAGAATAACTTGAGGTTCGTAACCTTCGACTTCTGATTTGATAGTCACAGGTAGAACAGCGGGATAGGGCATCATGAGTTTTTGAGCATGAGTACGCACCCATCTGAGGTAAAGTTCCATAGGAATAGAATTCCATTGCCCCAGAGTTTTGCTTTCTATTCTATAGACACTGTCCCAAGCCTGTATGAATCTTCGTCGGTGTCTGTGAGAATCATTCTCGTAATCAAACACAATGCCACGGATAATCATGTCATGAGGACCGTTGCTTCTTGCATATCCGAATTGGCGTAGAGCTAGAGAGGGATTGTAAGTGATACCTCCTTTAATGCCAAGGAGTGGCACATTAGGGTATTCTCCACAATGATCAATGATAGTAATGTCTCTTTGAAAGAAGTTGTTCCATCGGATATCTGAATGAGATAAAGACATGATTCTGTAAGACCATTGTGCTCTTTGTTCATTTCTCAGTACTGATCGGGGAAGATGACATGTAAACCACCTAGCCAGTAGTGGTATACAGCACATGAGAGTTCCTCGTTTCTTCATGGTACGAGTGTGTAGAGAGTGTAGGATGTCTCCCAGCAATGTTGGTACCCGGGTTACGGATTAGGAAAAGGTTGATGATGTGTACACTTATGAACTGGTCGGGATTTGGGAATAAAACCAACCCATAGATTAAAAGTGCCATAACTTCTTCAAAAGCTGGATAACTTTTGTTTTCTAGCAGTAGTCGAGCCTTTTCCAGTAAGAATTTGGCAAGCAAACCCTCAACTCCACTCTTTGTTTCCCAATTGGATTTGATTTCTGACTTTTGCAGATGTAAAGCAGCAGCAATGACTTCAGGTTTTGGTTTTCTTTCTAAACCAGTGAAAGGTAATTGATCTCGGATTGGTAATCCAATTAATTCAGAGAATTCTTCCAAAGTGGGTACCAACTGGTAATCAGGAAATGTGAAGCAATGATGTTCAGGGTCGAAGAACTGGAACAGGACCCGTATCATGTCTTCTTCAAACTTTGAGGTAACCAAATGGAGTAGGTGACCATGCTTTTCAGTGAATTGAACATTCCTGGGGAATTCTGACACCAAGTCTTTTAGCTCAGACGGTATCGTTGAGATGTTGATTCGGATGTAATCTCTGGTGGCGGGAGCCATTACCTGCAAAAACAAAAGTAAACTCTTTGATCCTTGAAATGTGTAGTGAAAAATGATGTGTTTATGATGCAAACATGTGGCACACAAAAACAAATCAAACAATAGCCTTAGGTTTAAAGGCTTGCATGAGGTTGATAGGTGATACCCTCCCCTCTGAAGTTGAGTTGGTTGAAAACCTGTCCTAGAATAGTATTCGGGTTCTATGATCCTTGGAGACAACATCTCAATACGGCGCTCGGACGGCCGATCAAGAATATTCCTCGAGGATAACTAGCTTCGATCAATTTCAAAGCTAACCACTTAATAGGCCACAAGTCAAGTTCAACTAAAAGGTTCTAAGACAAATTAGTGTTAATGACACTTCGGAAGCCTAATATACTCCTTGATCGCTTTCAAGGGACATCAGTATAAACCAAAGTATCACACTAACGATGACTACCAGATCAACCGTATCGGTACATGCCGTACAGTTTCCTTGGTCTATTGTCATATACTTAAGGTATCTCGAGATTCGGGTTAGAATCTTTCACACAAGCAAAGTACCCAAGCAAACCTGTGAAAAGTAAAGCAATCAGATCAAACAATTGAAAACATCGAAAATGATCTATACTCTAAAGGTAACCCCTTTTGAAAACATTTTGAATTTGTATTCCCCAGCAGAGTCGCCAGTTCTGTGGACCGTCCTTTCGGGCCATACCCCTCCGTGGGTGGGATACGTGAACTGACTCTTTTTTTTGTCGATCGGACGCTTTCGCGTCACTTTTGAAAAAGTTTACAGAGTCGCCACCGACCTTTTATTTTATCCAATGAAGGAAAGGTTTATAAAAGAAACAGAAAAAAGACCTTTGAGAGATTCTGGGTAAGGGGGTAGGTTATACAAAGGGAAGGTGTTAGCACCCTTTGTATCCATGGTTATCCATGGGCTCTTTAGTTTGCTTAGCTCATTTGCTTTACTTTTCAATTGATTCGGAATGCTTTACCTGTGTTTTTGAAATACCTTTGCAAATTGAATTTTGTAATGATCCGTGTGTGGATGTATACAAAATGCTTGTTTATCTTTCGAAAGATGTTTTGAAAAGAACGTTAACTTTGTAATAATCCGTGTTTGGATGTATACAAAGTATTGTCTTTTTTGAAAGTTTTGAAAAATCAACAGTGTATGAGAATTTTGTTTGTTTTGATTTGAGCAAGCAAACTAGGAGGTCTACCCTGAGTTGTAAGGTCTTTATCCTATTTCCTTTAAAAAATCTATCCTTTCACCGGATATAAAAGCAAGGTTCGATTTTGTACTCGAAACAGTGGAATTTGACTTTGATTTTGAAAGATTGAGAAGGGATTACCTGAAGAGGTGCAAGTGTGATTGTGATTGGATTCAGATATTTATCTTTGAAGTTAATGATCTAACGGTTCAATTTTATCTTTGACATACACGCAGTTTATATGGGTGCTGGAAATTAAAATGCGGAAATGTAAAGTGCGGAAAGTAAATCTACGCTATTACATCGATTTTGCGGGAAATGTAAACTAACCTATTTACATGAATTTGACATCCTATACATTTATCTAGGAACTTTAAATTGCAAGAAATAAAAGGCATGTTTTTTTTTGGATTTTTTTGTGATTTATTTTAAATATAATTAATGCACTATTAATTAATTTAAAATAAAGAAAAAGATGGAAATATGATTAAACCTAGAAAATAAGTTTAGAATATGTACAAAACATTTGTCAATTAATTTTAGAATAAAACTAATTTTTTTGGAATTTTTGAAATTGTTTTTGGATTTTTTTAAGTTAATTAAAACATAATTATATAAATAATTACACAAATAATTAATGCTTAAAGAGAAAATTATCCTAAATATGTACAAAATTAGTTTATGATATATAAACAATATTTGATATAAAGAACAATTTTTTTTATGATTTTTTGACTAATTAAAATAATTAATAAGCAAATATATAAATACATACTAATTAATTATGGAAAATATTGAAATTTTGAAGAAAAATAAAATATTTTTGTTTCAGAAAATAATTAATTATTTTAGAAGTCTAAAAATATTTTTTGTGTATTTTTTGGATTTTTAAAACTATTTTTAAATAATTTTGCAAAGAAAATTAAAATAGAAATAAAAAAAATAAAAGGATACGATCAGGTGTGGTGGATAAGTGTGGTCTATGGTGTGGATCACTTGTCTGGTGCGTTGGATGAGCTGGCTAGTGGATCTGATGGTCACCAGCATGAGGGACCATACCACGTGATGTACCTGCAAAACACAGAATCCAAGATTAATTCAAAAAACACGCGCGCGCCCTCCAGCCAATCAGAGGACGCCACGCATCGTCTTCTTCCTCAGGATGGGCTTTTACACCTTTCATTTGCAGGTGGTGTAAAAACTCCAACCTTTTACACCTGTTGAAAATAGCGAATACTAGCAAACACTAATATAAATCTGGCGCGATACCATGGTTCAGTTCGTATTGCTCATGCGATTCTAATGGTACCATTTTGAGTTCATAATTTTGCATGGATAGTAAAACCCCAAATTTAAAGGTTCGAACCCTAAAATGGTGATCCTACGTATAGGCGTCCAAACTTCAATTAAGTTTCCAGAAATGATTAGGACCTCAAACCAAACACAAATACATGTCTACATCTTGTTAAACATGCATGAATGACCAGATACGAGTTGATTTAGGTTTGAACAAATTATGACCTGTATAGCTCGATTTAGTGAGCTTCAAGGCTTGCAATTGATTGGAATACGTTCAATGATACTTGAGGATTGTATTTGAGTGTTTAATTTGAACTGAAACAAGATAGAAATTAAAATTCGAATTTTGAATTTCTTTGAAAAATTTCAAGTGATTACAAGTGTTATATGCTATGCTATGCTTCTGAACTCGTCTCTCCTTGTTACTGAACTAAGATAGCTTATTTATAAGCTATGTGTGCTTAGAATTGAAGCTATCTTGCAGCTAGTTGCCTTTGTTGAAACTTTGGTTTTTAAATATTAAAAACCTTGAATTTTTGACCAAGTCTTGACTCCATTCAATGCTCTTGCCTTGTGCACCAATCCTCTGCAGAAAATTGAAGGTTCTTTGATGAGTCATGCTTGATTTGTAAGCTACCATTTATCCATGCATTTTCCTTTTAATTTTAATCTTAAAGTAAGATAAAATCATGCAAAAAAAATGGATAAAAAAGGTATGGGCTTAGTCTTGGTCGTGGGAGGCCCATAGTAACATGGAAATGATGTTTGAATGCTGAAAACTTGGCCCCATTTGGAAAAAATGCCATTTTGAACAATGTTGATTTCATGCATTTTCCCAAAATTTAGCCAACTTCAACAAGGTGTAAATCCTTCAATTTTTGTCATATGAAGGAGATCTTGCACTTTTTGGAAACCTCAAAGAGTCCTCTAACCAATGTCTTTGGTCTCATGTCAAAATGATTTTTGAAGCTCCTTGTGTGTCCTTTTGAAAAAAGTGTCTTTTTGTTGACTTTGAAAATGACCTGTAATGTCTTTGGCCATATTTTTCAAATGGTGAATGCTATGACCATGGGATCAATTGCATTTGAAAGATAATTGAATTTCCTTCAAAATGAGCTTTGGTTGACATTTTTTGGATGAAGGATGAGAGAGTTATGATCAGTCAAAGTTGAGTTGACTTTTCAGGCAAAAACCCTAATTTTGAATCTTAGGGTTTTGTTGATTTTTGATCTTTCCTTGATGAATTGTGATCATCCAATGATCAAATGTTGAATCCTTTGACAAAATATGGACTTTGACAAAAAATTTCATTTTTGACTGTCAGTTGACTTTTTTGGTCAAACGGGTCGTCTGTTGACTGTTTGAGCGGCTGACGGTGCGTCTGAGTGAATTGAAGTTTGAAAATTTGTATGATGGTACTTTGAGATGTATGGATGTATATGAAATCCATTTGAGCTCTCAAAACTTGTTGCTCCTGTTAAAACAAGAAAAACCCTGATTAGGGACTGTCTGTATAGGAGGCAGTTAAGCGTACCTGATTTTTGTGCAGTGTTGAGTTTCTGCTAATCATGTGATATTCAGAAGACTTCTAACACAAAAATCTTGGAAATTTGAATTGTGAATGATTGATTCGATTGATTGTACAAATCACTGTGAATTGTACTGTCTGCAGTTTGTCTGTCAACCGACTGTTCGTGTACTGAAGCAGCAGTTAAAGTGAAAAAATCAACTGTCAAAGTTAATTTTCTTTTTTTTTGTTGTTATTTTTGTTTTTGTTATATGTGAAGCATGAAAAATTTATTTACATGACTTGTTAGAAAACAGAAACATAATAACAGATATTTACAGTATGTGGGTAAAATTACCGATAATAACCTGAAAATTGTTAAATGCACAGAAATAGAAATATTTGACTGGCAGAAACACACAAAATATTATCTTAGTAATTAAGCAATATTATGACAAATAGTACAACATTTAATACTGACAGTATAAATATTACATACTATTGAACAGTACGACGAATAGACGGTACGTTTAAGAAAATAAGAAACACGGCAAACTTTAAAAATGACGGTTGATGAACCATGCTATGATCAATAACATGTAGAGGATTGGGAATGCAACCATTGCAGGTCCACACTTCTCAGGACTGTGTCGGCAGAAGAAAGTCATGATCACCGTAGCAATGGTGATGACTGTAAGAAACAGTGTTTCTATCCATTTTGCCATTTTTGCTAGGGAAGAAGAAATGATGGATTATGAGGTAGGAATTTGAAAGATGATTTAGAATTTGATGTGAGATTTGTGGGAAGAATGAGAGGTATTTATAGAATGGAAAGATGATAGAGACGTTGGGGAATGATGTGATTCCGTACAAAAGGAAATTTGAGTGGTAGTGAGATTTGAAAGAAAGTGTATGATAGTGTTGGGAAAAGAGAGATGGATAGAATAAAGTTGAGATTTGAATTTGAAAGGATAGATTTGAAAAGATTTTGAAAATAATGGAATATAGCACAAAAGTTAGTGGGAAAACAAAAACAATTGTTACCAGTACAGTGTGAGTTTCCTGCTTTTGCGCCTGCAAAAAGATTTAACCCTGCATGAACTGTGTTAGTACTATTTATCTGTAAAATAAATAAATAGTATTTGTGAAGTAAAGAACAGTATTTGGCGTTTGCGTAAGAATAAATTCCACTGTAAGCCAAGTTACTGTGTAAGAAAAATTCTGAAAACCAAGTTCTTCATATGTCAGGATATTTTGAAAAAATCCATGTTTATATGAGACTCTTAATTTTCATATTGAAACTTTCCTGAAAAAAGAAGTGGGCAAATTTTGGGGTATAACATCTCCACAATGATCAATGATAGTAATGTCTCTTTGAAAGAAGTTGTTCCAGCGGATATCTGAATGAGACAAAGACATAATCCTGTGAGACCATTGCATTCTTTGTTCATTTCTCAACACTGATCGGGGAAGATGAAATGTAAACCACCTAGCCAGTAGTGGTATACAGCACATGAGAGTTCCTCGTTTCTTCATGGTACGAGTGTGTAGAGAATGTAGAATGTCTCCCAGCAATGTTGGTACCGGGTTACGGATTAGGAAAAGGTTGATGATGTGTACACTTATGAACTGGTCGGGATTTGGGAATAAAACCAACCCATAGATCAAAAGTGCCATAACTTCCTCAAAAGCTGGATAACTTTTGTTTTCTAGCAGTAGTCGAGCCTTTTCCAATAAGAACTTGGCAAGTAAACCCTTAATTCCACTCTTTGTTTCCCAATTGGACTCGATTTCTGATTTCCGCAAATGTAAAGCAGCAGCAATGACTTCAGGTTTTGGAATCCTTTCTAAACCATTGAAAGGTAATTGATTTCGAACAGGTAATCCCATTAGTTCAGAGAATTCTTCCAAAGTGGGTACCAACTGGTAATCAGGAAAGGTAAAGCAATGATGTTCAGGGTCAAAGAACTGGAACAGGACCTGTATCATGTCTTCTTCAAATTTTGAGGTAACCAAATGGAGTAGGTGACCATGCTTTTCAGTGAATTGAACATTCCTGGGGAATTCTGACACCAAGTCTTTTAGCTCAGACGGTATCGTTGAGATGTTGATTCGGATGTAATCTTTGGTGGCGGGAGCCATTACCTGCAAAAACAAAGGTAAACTCTTTGATCCTTGAAGTGTCTGGTGCAAAAAATGATATGCTTATGATGCAAACATGTGGCACACAAAAACAAATCAAACAATAGCCTTAGGTTTAAAGGCTTGCATGGAGTTGATAGGTGATACCCTCCCCACTGAAGTTGAGTTGGTTAAAACCTGTCCTAGAATTGGATTCGGGTTCTATGATCCTTGGAAGTAACATCTCAATACGGCGCTCGAGCGGCCGATCAAAATATTCCTCGAGGATAACTAACTTCGATCAATTTCAAAGCTAGCCACTTAAAAGGCCACAAGTCAAGTTCAACTAAAAGGTTCTAAGACAAATTAGTGTTTAATGACACTTCGGAAGCCTAATATACTCCTTGATCGTTTTCAAGGGACATCAGTATAAACCAAAGTATCGCACTAACGATGACTACCAGATCAACCGTATCGGTACATGCCGTACAGTTTCCTTGGTCTAATGTCATATACTTAAGGTATCTCGAGATTCGGGTTAGAATCTTTCACAAGCAAAAATACCCAAGCAAGCCTTTGAAAAATAGAGCAATCAAATCAATCAATTGAAAACATCGACCTATTCTCTTAAGGTAACCCCTTTTGAAAACATTTTGTTTTTTGAAAGTATCTCCCCAGCAGAGTTGCCAGTTCTGTGGACCTCCGATTTTTTTTAAAATACCGGGCCATACCTCTGCTCTGTAGAGATACGTGAACTGACTCCTTTTTTATGTCGCTTAATGCTTTCGCATTTCTGAAAATATCACAGAGTCGCCACCGACCTTTTATTTTATCCAATTAAGGAAAGGTTTATAAAAGACACAGAAAAAAGACCTTTAAGAAATTCTGGGTAAGGGGGTAGGTTATACAAAGGGAAGGTGTTAGCACCCTTTGTATCCATGGTTATCCATGGGCTCTTAAGTTTGCTTAGCTCAATTGTTGATTGATCATTTTTGATTGCTATGAAATTGCTCATATGTGGCTCCCAAATACTTTGTGAATTGAATTTTGTAATGATCCGTGTGTGGATGTATACAAAATGCTTGTTTATCTTTCGAAAGATATTTTGAAAAGAACGTTAACTTTGTAATAATCCGTGTTTGGATGTATACAAAGTATTGTCTTTTTGGAAAGTTAAGAAACAGCAGTGTATGAGAATTCTGTTTGTTTTGATTTGAGCAAGCAAACTAGGAGGTCTACCCTGAGTCATAAGGTCTTTTTCCTATTTCCTTTAAAAATCCATCCTTTCATCGGATATAAAAGCAAGGTTCGATTTTGTACTCAAAACAGTAAAATTTTGACTTTGATTTTGAAAGAATGAAAAAGGATTACCTGAAGAGGTGCAAGTGTGATTGTGATTGGATTCAGATATTTATCTTTGAAGTTAGTGATCTAACGGTTCAGTTTTATCTTTGACATACACGCAGTTTATATTTGCTGGAAATTAAAATGCGGAAATGTAAAGTGCGGAAAGTAAATCTACGCTATTACATCGATTGTGCGGGAAATGTAAACTAGCCTATTTACATGAATTTGACATCCTATACATTTATCTAGGAATTTTAAATTGCAAGAAAAATAAAAGGCATGTTTTTGGATTTTTTATGATTTGATTTTTAATTATAATTAATGCATGATTAATTAAATTAAAATGAAAAAGAAGATGAAAATGGATTTAAACCTAGAAATTAAGTTCAAAAATATGTACAAAATATTTGTCAATTGATTTTAAAACAAAACTAATTTTTTTGGGTTTTTTGAAATTGATTTGAAATTGATTTAAGTTAATTAAAACATAATTATGCAAATAATTATACAAATAATTAAAACTTAAAAAGAAAATTATTCAAAATATGTACAAAATTAGTTTATAATATATAAACAATATTTTATATAAAGAACAATTTTTTTTATGATTTTTTGATTGGTTAGAATAATTAAAAAGCAAATATATAAATATATACTAATTAATTATGCAAAATATTGAAATTTTGAAGAAAAATAAAATATTTTTATTTCAGAAAATAGTATATTATTTTAGAAGTCTAAAAATATTTTTTGTGTATTTTTTGGATTTTTAAAACTATTTTTAATTAATTTAACAAAGAAATTAAAATAAAATAGAAAATAAAATAGAAAATAAAAGGGATACTTATCCTGTGTGGTGGTTTATGAGGGAGCATGATAAGCTGTGTAATCTGGTGCGTTAGATGAAGAATTGATGGAAATCTATGGCTCAGATTAGTAGACACATGGTAGTCTTGGAAAGAGAGAATCATTGGATTTGTGTGGTGACCAAAGTCAGACTGGGCCCACCATATCCTGCATGGACCAATGATAAAATGAAAGAAAATGAGTTGAAATGTTGACCAGCCAGCCAAACTGTGCCACGCGAGCGGAGAGAGAGACCAAGTCTGACCAGCGAACCACGCTTGGACACGTGGTCGTCTTCAACCTCCGTCTCCCTTATTTTTTTAAAACAAATAGCGGGGGTTTTAAACCTCCTCTATTTGTACAGTAAAAACGTCGTTTTGGTAGCTTCCCACACCTGCAAAAATAAGCGTTAGAAATAAAAACAAGTGACCCAGATCCCCTAATTAGGATGCTCTGAGTCCAAATATGATGTTAGTTTCGCTGTTTGAGTGCTGTAGCTATGGGTTCGATGGAGTTGAAGTTTTAACATGCATGAACCTTCGTTAATGGCATGGAATGATTCTCACGTGGGAGCTTATATGTTAAGGCCCAGATCTAGCTTATAGGACCACATGAACTCATTGGAATGATTATATTACATGGAGGTTGATTAAATATAGGAAAACGAAAATTATTTATGTATGAACATGAAGAACACTATGCATGTGTTACGACTCTCATGGGACCATATTAAGGGTTCATTCTTGCTTTATATGATCTTAGAAGATGATTGGAATAATTGATTTGTATTGATATTGATTGGAATATTGAATTTGAAAATTACAAAGTGTATGGAAATTTTGAGAATTATGAGGTTTCTATGCTATGCTTTGCTATAATTTCGTGGTTGTGTTGGCTCTTTTTTTTGCTCTTCTTGTTGCTGAAGTATGATAGCTCATTTATAGCCCAAAGTTGCTTGGAACTCAAGCTAAGAAGCTTTGTTGCCTTTGTTGAAAGTTTGGTTCTTTAATATTAAAAAACCTTGAATTTTTGACCAACTTTGACTCCATTCAATGCTCTTGCCTTGGACACCAATCTTCTGCAGAAAATTGAAGACTTTGGAGGTGAGTCATGCTTAGAGATCAAGCTACTAATTATCCTTGCAATTTTCCTTTAATTTTAATCTTAAAATAAGATAAAATTATGTCAAAAAATGGATAATATAGAAGTGGGATTTGTCTTGGTCGTGGGAGGCCCATAGTAACATGGCAAAGATGTTTGGACCATAAAAACTTGGCATCTTTTGGAAAAAAAACATTTTTGAGCAATGTTGATTTCATGCATTTTCCCAAAATTTAGCCAACTTCAACAAGGTGTAAATCCTTCAATTTTTGTCATATGAAGGAGATCTTGCACTTTTTGGAAACCTCAAAGAGTCCTCTAACCAATGTCTTTGGTCTCATATCAAAATGATTTTTGGTTCTCCTTGTGTGTCCTTTTGAAAAAAGTGTCTTTTTGTTGATTTTGAAAATGACCTGTAATGTCTTTGGCCATAGTTTTCAAATGGTGAATCCAATGACCATGGGATCAATGGCATTTGAAAGATAATTGAATTTCCTTCAAAACAAGCTTTGGTTTGAATTTTTTGGATGAAGGATGAGAGAGTTATGATCAGTCAAAGTTGAGTTGACTTTTTCAGGTAAAAACCCTAATTTTGAATCTTAGGGTTTTGTTGATTTTTGATCTTTCCTTGATGAATTGTGATCATCCAATGATCAAATGTTGAATCCTTTGACAAAATATGGACTTTGACAAAAAATTTCATTTTTGACTGTCAGTTGACTTTTCTGGTCAAACGGGTCGTCTGTTGACTGTTTGAGCTGCTGACGGTGCGTCTGAGTGAATTGAAGTTTGAAAATTTGTATGATGGTACTTTGAGATGTATGGATGTATATGAAATCCATTTGAGCTCTCAAAAACTTGTTGCTCCTGTAAAAACAAGAAAAACCCTGATTAGGGACTGTTTGTGTAGGAGACAGTTAAGCGTACCTGATTTTTGTGCAGTGCTGAGTTTCTGCTAATCGCGTGATATTCAGAAGACTTCTAACACAAAAATCTTGGAAATTTGAATTGTGAAAGATTGATTTGATTGATGATACAAAACACCGTGAATTGTACTGCCAGCAGTTTGGCTGTCAACTGACTGTCCCGGTATTGAAACAGCAGTTAAAAGTGAAAAATCAACAGTCAAAGTTAATTTTCTTTTTTGTTGTTTTTTGTTTTTTGTTTTTGTTTTTGTTTTATGTGAAAAATGAAAGTTTATTTACATGACTTGTTAGAAAAACACAGACATAATAAATAACTAACATTTACGGTATGCAGGCAAAATTACAGATAATAACCCTGAAAATCATTTAATGCACAGAAATAAGAATATTTGACTGACAGAAAACACATAAAATATTATCTTAGTAATTAAGCAATATTATGACAAATAGCACAACATTTAATACTGACAGTACAAATATTACATACTATATTGAACAGTACGACGAATGAACGGTACATTTAAGAAATAAGAAATACGGCAAATTTTAAGAATGACGATTAATGACCCATGCTATGAACAATAACATGTAGATGATTGGGAGCATAACCATTGCAGGTCCACACTCCTCAGGACTATGCAGGCAGAAGAAAGTCATGATCACCGTAGCAATGGTGATGACTGTAAGAAACAGTGTCTCTATCCACTTTGCCATTCTTGTCAGGGAAGAAGAGAAAATAGATATGAGGTAGGAATTTGAAAGATGAGTTGGAATTTGATGTGAGATTTTATGGAAGAAAATGAGAGGTATTTATAGAATGG
Source organism: Vicia villosa (assembly GCF_029867415.1). Taxonomy (NCBI): domain Eukaryota; kingdom Viridiplantae; phylum Streptophyta; class Magnoliopsida; order Fabales; family Fabaceae; genus Vicia; species Vicia villosa. The sequence continues at coordinate 13,168,871 of NC_081181.1, forward strand.
AAAGAAGGAAAGAGACGTTGGGGAATGATGTGATTCCGTACAAAAGGAAAATTTGAGTGGAAGTAAGATTTGAAAGAAAGTGGAGATAGTGTTGGAAAAAAGAGAGATTTGATTTTTGAAAAAGAGATTTGAAAAGATTTTTGCAAATAATGGAATATAGTACAAAAATTAGTGGGAAACAAAAGATAATAATAATCTACTTGTTACCAATACAGTCTGAGTTTCCTGATTCTGCGCCTGCAAAAGATTTAACTCTGTACCAATTGTGTCAGTACTATTTATCTGTAAATAAATAAATAGCATGTGTGAAGTAATAAACAGTATTTGGCGTTTGCGTAAGAATAAATTCAACTGCAAGCCAAATTACTGTATAAGAAAGATTCTAAAAACTAAGTATTTCATATGTTAGGATATTTGTTGAAATAAAAATCCATGATTATATGAGACCCTTAATTTTCAGATTGGAGTTTTCTTTGAAAAATATGTGGGCAAATTTTGGGGTATAACACCTAATATGTTCAAACCTATCTCAATTTTCCCCCCAAAACTACCTCATCCCACCTATAAAAACAGAAGATCAACAGCAAGAAGAAAAGAAAAGAAAGCCACGAAAATTCCTCTAAACCTCTGCTAAACTCAAAACCTCTCCCCTATCAACAATCTCGTAACAAATCCCTCTCAAACCTATCCATAATTTTTGCCCAGAAAGACACACAATTAACACTAATCTCCTTTCATTCACCACAAACCGCAAAACCGAATACACTCAAACTTCGACACCTCCATAACCTAACCTCACAACATAACATCACGGCAACACAGCATAACCGAACAACATATACACAAAACTCAGACACAGCATCAAGCAGAAGAAAAACCGCAAGGAGCACAGAGTCAGAACAATTTCAGAAGTGAATCCAGAAGAAAAACGAGCATACTCAGAAGAAGAAGAAACACAGAGAATAGAAACGAAGCAGAGCAAAGAAGAACAGGTACCTGGTTTGTTGTTTTCGTTTGATTTACGCTTTAAGACACATGTTGTAATTTGTAATCGAATGGAATCAATCGATTGGGGCTGAAGGGATCAATTTGGGGCTTAGGTTTCTTGCTTGAGTATGATTGATTGTGTCTTCACTATGTTTTATGCAAACTGAACGAGATTGTGAGATTGAAAGCGAGAGATTTCAGAGATCGGTCGAGAGAGAACCGAGACCGTTGTTGTTTCCGCAGCGAGAGTGAGAAATCGAGAGAGGCATAGAGGGATATTTTGTTTCCGCTTCTCTGCGCCATTGTTGTTACACCGAGAGAGCTGTGCGAGAGTGATCGATTGCGAGAGAGATTGAGAGCCCAGAGATTGTTGCTGTTGTTTAACAGAGGAAAACTTGAAAAAAATGATGAACATCGAGTGATGGAGAACGAGATGAGGCGTTGACCTTGTCAGTTTGTTTTAGGTTTCTTTTCCATGGGCCAAATCGGACCCGGTTCGGTTCTCTCTCAGGCCCAAGAATGCTGTTTTCTTAACTATAACATCATCTTTTAATTTCATTTTTTTATTATGTCCTTTTTTAGATTAATTAGCTAAATAAATTTTGACTAATTTTATTAATTCAACTTTTGACTGTTTTAATTAGTTAATTAAATTTATTTAATTAATTAATTTTTGTTAGTCAATTTTTAAATTAATTTATTTAGTTAAATACATTCTATTTGGTTAATTAAATTTCACCCACAAAATTAAAACCCAAAAAATAATAAATCTTGGTCCAATGCCAAGTCGTTTCAAATAATTTCTTGACCCAATGTCGAGTCCATTTTAAATCTTATCACAAAAATTTCCTTTCTTAATCATACCGAAAGATCGAGTGATAAGGGGTGAACACCTCTTAAATACCTTGATCTTTTGGACTAAAACGCGTTAATTAAGTCTTTAAACCTTTTTAATTAAATCAAAGTGATTAAGTGACAAGGGGTGCACACCTCTTGAATATCTTTGATCCTTTGAATCAAACGATTAACAAATCTTTCTTAATTAAATCAAAGTGATTAAGTGACAAGGGGTGCACACCTCTTGAATACCTTTGATCCTTTGAATCAATATTAAAAATCTCTCTTAATCAAATCAAAGTGATTAAGTGACAAGGGGTACACACCTCTTGAATACCTTTTATCCTTTGAATCAAATATTAATAAAATATTTCTTAATTAAATCAAAGTGATTAAGTGACAAGGGGTGCACACCTCTTGAATACCTTTGATCCTTTGAATCAAATATTAAAATTCTTTCTTAATTAAATCGAAGCGATTAAGTGACAAGGGGTGCACACCTCTTGAATACCTTTGATCCCTTTGAACCAAACACTAAACATCCTTCATAAAATTAACCAACAAACTCGTAGTTTTTTGTCCGAACTACGATTGCTCTGACTTTCCCACTGCACGAGGGAATACGTAGGCACAAGACACAAACGTCTTGGCGAGCACAATAATAAAAAATAAAATCCTTTTTTCTTTTCTCTTTTATTGATTAATAAATTAAAGAACGCAAACATTACGCAAACACTCATTCATAAACTAACTAAATGGGTCCCATCGAGTACGATGGAGGTGAGGGGTGCTAATACCTTCCCCTTGCCTAACCGACTCCCGAACCCTAATTTGGTTGCAATGACCGTCTTATCCATTTCTTTTTATTCGTGGGTTTTATTCGATATTTTCCCTTTCCATTTTGGAATTAATAAAGATCGGTGGCGACTCTGTTCTTTTTCGAGTGTGTAGACACCTCGAGTAATTTTTAGCGCTACAATGGCATATTACTCATTCAAGCACGAAAATACAATCAAACATCCAGAATCCATCTAAACACATTAATAAACATAAATATGCACTCAAAACAAATCAAAGATGCGTGTATGTATGGATTCGATTCAAATTAAGTTTTGGACAAACCGTGGGGTTTTGGTGATGATTATGCACGCTTCAATCGCTGGTGATGACTGAGATTGCTTCAGAGAACCCCTAGAAGTCTTTTGGAATGCTTGAAAAGACTTGAATCGGCCTCAACCTACAAAAACGATTTGGAGATTTTCTTGGTTTTGAGAGAGCTCGGGTAGGGTTCTTTTTTGCAGAAAAATTCGTCCCCTCTAGGTCTGATCTTGTCATGTATATATAATAGAGTGAATTAGGTCAACTAATTTGAACCAAATCCAATTGAATCCTTGATTTGCAATTTGAGAAAATTTGATTGAAAATTAGTTATAAAAGCTTCTAATTTTGGCCTTGAATGATCCAATCTCTTCCCAATTAATAAGTGCACGAAATTTGATTGATATTTAGGTATAAATGGTGATTATATTTGATGCTTATATGATTTCTAACAAATATTTGATTTTTATTTGATTAAAATCACTTTTTAAATGATTAAAAATTCATATAAAATCAAATAAATGTTAAAAATTCGTGTCAATCAGATTTGTGGCTTTGGATAACTTGAGGATCAAGAATGGATCATAAAAAGTTGGGCCTCTTTGCAAAGAAATCCATTTTGAGGCCTTTTCTTTCATATTTTTCCTTTTAAAATTGCCCAACTTTGACAAGGCATATCGCCCTCAATTTTTAAGATATGGAAGAGTTCTAGGACTTTTAGGAAACCTCAAGATGTCCTCTATAAGCCAATTTGGAAGATGTTTTCTATTTAAGGATTTTATCTTGATGATATGGGCTTTGACAAAAAACTGCTTTTGGTTGACTTTCAAAAAGGACCTATAATCTTTTGATCCATATCTCTCAAATGAAGCATTTTTAGACTTGGCATGTGAGAGACAAAGTTGTAGAGAATTCAATTTCCTTCAAATTGAGCTTTGAATGGGAAATTTCTGATGTTCCATGTGAAAGTTATGGCTGGTCAAAGTTCAGTTGACTTTTAGTCCAAAAAACCATAATTTAGAAACTTTGGATTTTGTCGATTTCTGAACTTTTCTTGATGAATCATGATCAATCCTTGATCAAATGATGAATGATACTCCAAAATAAGGATGTTGACCAAAAATCAGGAATTTTGAATGTACTTTGACCACAGTTGACTTTTAGGTCAAACTAGTCGACTGTTGACTTTCTGAGCAATTGACTGGCCAATCCTTTGAATTGAAGCTTGTACTTTGCCATAGAGATAATTTGAAACATCATAAGCCATATGAGATCCATTGGAGACTTTGATTCATTGATTTTCTTCAGGGAAGTCAAAACCCTTGTTCATTGAGCCATTGTTTAGGAGGATATATCTTTGAGCCTTGAACTTTGGTATGAGCTTGAATAGGAGAAATAAGATGGGCACATTTTGGGGTATGACAGGCCCCATGAGACCTTCTAGAACATACCCATGGGAAGGGTAGACTCCCTAAGCCGTCATGCCGAACCTATGAACTTAGGGCTTTTATGCTTAGGTGCTTATTATATGTTTGCAATTTATATACTGCGAATAATTGCGCTTTAATTTTGCATGTCCACATATGCGCTCCATAGACCGTAGGGATGCTATTTTCAAGATCATGTCCTTCCCACGAAGGACATCTCCATTTGTGCACGTCAATTGGTCTCTCTATGGCCATGAGATCTAGTGGCTTTCTTGAACAGTCACCTTGTGCCTACATCTATGCACTCCTTAGTCGGTAGGGATTCTACTTCTGAGATCACATTCTTTGCACGAGGGACAACTTCATTAGCATACATCGATTGGCCTCTCAATGGCCATAAGATTGTGACTGTCTTGAACAGTCACCCCATGCTTGCTCCCGCACTCCCCCTAACTTGTAGGGTTTGGGATTTTTTATTTATACACTGTTCATCCCTAGCCTGTAGGGATTTCACTTCATTCGATATCGTCCTTAGATATGTTGTATTCCGCATAGAGAACCTTCCCACGAGGGACAACTTTATTGGTACACGTCAAACGGCCTCCCGATGGCCATGAGATTTGGTGACTGTCTTGAATGGTCACCGTCTGCTACCTTCTGCATACTCCCTAATCTAAGGGATTTCTATTGGCGCGTCATAGCATCTAGCTTGCAAGGATTTCACTAGGGTCTAACGTCACCTCTAAATCTGCAGAGTTATATCTGTCGCACGTCTGCATTGCATTACATGTAAGGAGTCACGATATACATAAAAAGAGGAGTCTCTTGCATACGCATGCATTTGCATTTTCATTCATACATTTACATTTGCATTTCTATCTTCACCCGCATCCTTACTTGCCGTGCTAGCCGATTTCCCGAGACTCGCAAAGAAAAATTAAAAGGATCACAAACTATGGAGAAAGGAGGATAAATTATTGGGAATGAGCTTGGCCTTTCAAAGGAAAAATAAGATGCCTTCCACCATGCCGGCCACATGTCCATGCCTTTTCGTAACAGGATTGTAAATACAACAAAGGTTATCATCGAGCAAGGATTAGTTCAACAAAGAATTTCCCTCATAGATACACTCAAGAGGTATCTAGTCATAAAAGGGTTCATCTTAGAACATAGCAAGGCTTACAAAGACGCTCTATGATAACTTGAGGGGCGAGGGTCAGTCCAACTGGGGCAATACCCAGAACGAAGATGCATATTTACGATGGAAGGAAGGCGACATGTTAACTCCCCTCCAAGGGGCAAAAGGGTCATAGGTTTTCTTTATCAATTTACAAACTCTGAAGGTTGCGAACGGTGTGATACTACCCTTAGAAAAAGCAAAAGAGGTTCAGTCAAAGGAAACTCATGAAGTTCCGAAATGACGAAAACCCACCGCTAACAATTTACTCCCGACAGGTTTGACGTGCCCAAGAAGAATTCGAGGTTACCCTTTGCTTCTACAAGTCTAGGAACTAAGGAGTAAAACAAGGTCAACGGATTTACAAGGGAGATTGTCCCTAGAATCAATAGGTTTTGTCATGCTCAGAATTTCAACCCCTACGATCGCTAAGTGTTACTTAGGATAAAAGTTGTACCTTCGGATTAACAATTCTAATGGGATAACCATGCAGGTAAGACCGAGCCGACGATGTACATGCATTGTTTCAATTCCTAAACAATGGAGATATAAGGATGTTAATCCCTCATCACCCCCTCGAGCCAGGAGTTGGAGTTTGTTTCTACTTTCCAAATAAACCTTGATTTCAACCAGGGACAGGGTAGATTTCGATTAATTCAATGGTGTATTTTAGTTGTCAAGAGAATCAGTCAATCCAAGCAAGGATTCAAGCAAAGGGTCAAGCAAAGGTTGAATCAAAGGTTCACGCATAAGGGTCAAGCAAAGGTTCAAGCATAAGGATCAAGCAAAGGTTTAAGCACATCTTCTTCCTCGCATTCATAAAAAAAAATGAGGAAGCAATAAAAACAATACTCATAACTTCTTCCTCATCGAGGACGTATCAAAGTCAAAGCTTACAAATCAAAATCAACATGGCAGTCACAATATTCAAAATCCAAGGATCAAATCTCAAAAGGAGCATTCAAAAAAAAAAGGAGGAAAGCGCCCGCTAAGTCAAAATGGAAAATTCCATGAAAGAAAACAAAATGACTTAGGCAAAAATTAGGGCATCCCGATGGATCAAATTCAAAGGAATTGGCTCATGCAAAAATAAGGGATAGAAAAAAACAAAGGCGAAATACAAAGGATAATCTTGTGACTGCTAAATCATCGAAGCTTCTCATCAATGCTTGGATCTCTACAACATTTTTAATCGGTGCTTGGATATCTACTAAGGCTTCTGCTCAACATCAGAACTGAAGCGATTCTCTTGCAAACAAAGCACATTCATTGGATTAGGCAAATCTTTAGGATCAGGATGTCATACCCCAAATTTGTCCTACCCTTAATTTTTAACTGACTTAGCTTTACATTTCATCTGCATACCTCCACTAGGCCATTAACATGACTTTTCATTCATTCATCAAATAAAATATCTAAAAAAAAAAAGCGTGGGATCAAGGATCTTGGAAGCTATGGTTTTTGTATGTCGTTCAGGGTGAACTTCTTTCTCCTAAAGCTACAAGGTTTTCCTCCATGAAGGTTCATCAGAGGCAAAAAGACAGGTTCTTATACACAATGTCTACAATCGTCGACTCATCAGAGATTTGTTGGATTTCATGTCGAGGTGTCCTTATGTGCTTCAATACTTTCTTCCTCGAGGATTCTTCGATGCACTATTGTTATGGTGGATTGAAATACCGATGTGATTCATGGCATGAGAGATGAACTTGTGGATTCATTTTGATCAGAGAAGTTTGGTTCTCATCATTTTTACTTGTTGCTTGCAATACAAGTTAGAGTGGACTTGAGTTTATTCTTAAAGACTTGAAATGGATTTGCATAAAAAAGAGAGGAGTAATCGAAAGTGCTTGGTATTCCCGTTACAAGACTAAGACGTGCATGATTATTCATCAAAAAGATTTGTTAGGCATTGGTGAAATTCCATTCAAATTCATTCAACCATTCATTCAAAATCTATACATTTATGTTCATTATCATCCAAGTTTCAAGCCCAAGTCATGTGAATACCGATCATCATTCAAGCGTTCGATTCAAACTATCAAATTCCGATTCAAAATAACCACGTCAAAATTTCAATACACAAGTTCAACTCATGTTACATAATATTCAAAAAGGTCCACATTCAAATTACAAAAGTCAAATACCGAATACAGAAAAATCATACAAAAAGAATATACCATTCAGTGCCCTTTTACAAAGTTCTTTCACATTACACTTTCAATCATATCCAAAAAGTCCTATTCTACTGTATGAGTCAAATGAGCACAAGTCATAAACCATTACAGAAAAATTTCACATTACATCACCAAAAATATTTTACACAAAAAAACTACATCCTATTTTGATCATGGATCTGTTCTCCATCCCTAAACCTACTCTTCAAACATTATCCTTCAAACCCTTTGTCCCATCTTCATGACCTCACACCATTTGGCTTTTGTTCATGCTCAGCCCTGCAACATATCGGTCCACCACAAAAAACAGTTCAAACTTTTCAGTATGAGCTATGACAGAAAATTCCCACAGTTTCACTAACAGTTTAACTACATACACTTACTAAACAAACCATTTGTCAGTCCGAAACCGCACCACAAAATTGAATCGTATCGACTCATGAACCAGTCTGCAATTAAATCAAGTTCCTACACAAGTAAAAGGATCGGTTCAGCAAATAAAAACCAGAAAAGAAACAATTAACACCGAGTCGGCGATACACAAACCGGTTCACAATCTCCAACAGGTTTCAAACTTCATCAACAGTACAAAGCCACATAACAGAATTCCAAATACTATAACTATCCTGCAATTCACATACATAAACTACATGCCTGCAAGTCCAAAAAAAACAGTTCCCTATCTAACAGAGTCAATCCTGCTCAAGAAATTCCCAAGTGAGAAGTCCACACATACAACCCCATGTTCATCATATAAAAAAGAAAACCATAACCAAATTTGCCATGGTACAAAAACCAACTTTTCCTCTAACAGTCACACATTCAGTCAAACTCACATACAACAAATTGCAGCCCCTGCAACTTTGAACAAAACAGCAGCAGCCCCATACACTTCAAAATCTCTAATCACTCAACAGTACTTTACTAACAGTTTCCTTCAAAACCTAATGACTACACAGATAAAGCCCTGCAGCCATACACAAACACCTTCGAAAACTAACCACCATTCCCCTAACTAACTTTTCCTCACCTTCTAACAGTTTTCATTTCAACTAACTCAGCTTCTAACTGATATAACAGTTCCTTAACCGATTTCTAACTGATTCCCTAACAGTTCTCTAACCACTTTCTAATAACCTAGGCAATTCTCAAACACCTAACCGATTTCTCTAACAGATTTCCTAACTACTAACCTATCCATTACAGAAACCTCACAACAAAATCAACTCTCCCCAACCACACTCCAATTCATCAGAAAATTGACAACAGAATTTCAAAACTAACTTCTAACAGAATAAGTAACCGCCCAAACTATTTGGTAACTAACTTGTCTCAATTCCTAACAACCTCTTAACCTCCTAACCAATTCTATAACTGTCAAAAACACCCAAAACAGAAATAACAAACTCTCTAAACAGCTCTAACCGACTAAATCCTCACCCTCAGATCATATAACAGAAAACCTTAATCCAAGGGCTCTCATCCACTTACCTCTAACTGAATTCTCAAACCCCCATCTCTATATAACTGAACCATTCATTCCTACACTTCTTCACGCACCATAATCATCGCTTCACACCATTTCTTCCACCATTTTCTCACATCCAACCTATCATCATCTTCATCTCTGCAACTCCATCACCTTCTTCATCATTCATCTCTCTCCCTTACCTCCACCAAAAGCTCACCGATCCACCATTGATAGAGCTTCAACATCTGAAGCTCTTATCAGTTGAGCTCAGCCACCGCCTCACTGCAACCTCACCACCTCTAAGCATCATCATCCCCAACACTCTACTCTCCACTCACGTCAATCTCGGAACACAACAAACGGCCAATCGATCTCATATTAATCACGCGCAGAGCAACTTCACAACTCAGAATTCGTACAAAGAAAAATCACAGAAAGAAGAAGAAGAAGTATCGAATCCAAATTAATAGGATAATCGAAAACTCACCGGAAGACCATCGTCGTCGCGTTTATTTTGCACGATTCAAGCGTACACAGGGAGCAAAGACTCTCCTCTCCGGTCTCCTCACAGCTTGGTGCGCATACTTCAAACAAAGAAATTGAGACGAGGGAGACGCGAGGCAGAGAGACGACATATCGCTGCTATTGAATCACGGTGGCCGGAGATATTGATTGGAGGAGAAGTGCTGCCGCAGTCGCGAGGGTCCGAGACGAGAGAGAAGTGAGTTCGTGAAAGCTCAGAGGTCACAACGTGAAACCCTAATCCCCTTTCTTTATTTTCTTTTCTTTTCTTTTTATTTTTTTGTTTTGTTTATTATTACTAAAAATCTGAATAATGAATCTGAACTGGATCAAAATACCATCGGGCCTATCACTATGCACACCCCCCATAGAGCCCACTCACCTTCTCCATTTTTGGTCATGATTGAACTCAGCAACAAAAAAAGGTCATTCTGGGCCTATTTGCGTGGGCCTACGCCTGATTTCCTCCCTGCACCTTATTTTCACACTTAAACCCCCTGACTCCATTAAAATTTGTAGATTTAGGTTCATTTCCATAATAGTCTTTAGAATTTTTAGTCGATGTAAAAATCATAATCACCATTAAAATTTGTTGGATTTTTTAGGTAATTGTTGACATAAAAACTTTCACATTAAAAACTCATAAAAAATAGTAGTTTTAGTTTAATTTTGCATTAATGCCTGAATTGTTTTTGTGCTATGTTCATGTTATTTTTGTATAATTCTTGTGTGATTTTTGAACTTGTTTTTGGCCTTATTTTAGGTCTATTTTGTTAGTACCATTTTATTACTCCTTTTAGAACCTATCCCATGTTAACATTTTGATTCCCTTGTATAGACTTAGATTAGAATAACTCTAGGCTTAGAAATTAGGCTAGTCCCCCTCTTTTCATCCTTTTTCTTTTACAACACTAAAACATCTAATAAATGCTTGAATAAAACTCCCATTAAAAAATACAAAGAAAATACTTAAAACACTAATAATCAAAGTGAAAATTCTTAAAAAGGGAATGGAAGCTTGGATCTCCCTTGCTTTAGGGAATCATTCGAGTGCCTGGATTTCCCTTGCTTTAGGGTTCCATTCGGGCGTAAGTTCCCAAATTCTAAAAGACACAAACCAAAGAGTAACTCGAGTTTCCCTTGCTTTAGGGATTTCCTCGAAACACTCAAACTCTCTCTCTTTCTCTCCTTTCTTAAGGGCATTGTTATCTCCGCTCTATTGCATCCTAGGCTGTCCCCTTATGCAAGAGCGCGAGCGTTAACTCCGCCCAACTAAAAAACACAAAAACAAACAAAAGTATGGAGCCGAACTACGGCGCTCTGATTCCTGAAAAGGATACGTAGGCATCAAGTCGCGGGGCTTGAACGAGCACATTTGTAAATAATTCCTTCTTTTCCCCGTATTTCTTTTGCATTCATTCGCATATAGACATAGACATAGTACACACCCTTTAGATAGAAACAAACATAGGTGGATACCATCGAGTACGATGGGCGCGAGGGGTGCTAATACCTTCCCCTCGCGTAACCGACTTCCGTACCTTGATTCTCTGGTCGCAAGACCTTGTTCCTTCCTTTGTTAGGTTTTCTGATATTCCTTTCCCTTATGGGATAAATATATTGGTGGCGACTCTGTTCATTTTTCGCGAGCGTGCGACAGCTGGCGACTCTGCTGGGGATGTTGCTAGACCTATTGCGGGTCCATCCTTAGCGAGTCGATCCTAGCCTATCAGTTTGTTTGCTTATTTATTGGGTGTGCTATATTTTTTCTATATGTTGCATTTATTTATTTTATGTTTTTTTGCATGTCATGTTTATTTTCCTTCTTGCATATCATGTTTACTTTCCGCATGCATCTGGACTATATTATGGGTCCCCGTGGGGGCCACATATTTTCTCTGTTTGCAGGTTGGGTGTGATGTTTCTATGAGGTAAAAGGCCCAATACCCAGGCCAGAGTTGACACATAGGATACCTAGGATAGAGTGGATAGTCATGACGCCGATGAGATGTCAGGTCTTGTCTAGTGCGATCATGAGACCCACGCCCAGTCGAGGTCCAAATGGGGTATCATTGTTGGCATGTAGATGCAACAACGGTGGTGCCTCAGGAGGACTGATAACGCTGGTTGCCATTTTGACCTTACCCGGCCTAGATTCACATGTGAGTGGGGGGGGGGGATATACATGACAGGTACCGTTGGTGACTATTCTGTTCTGTTGGTGACTATTGTTCCTATGGTTGTGTGGTGCCTATGCCGGACCTTTGATCTCATGACATCTGACTTATATCAGTTATTCAGAGGATTGTATAGTGGTTACTAAGATTATATGGACCTTGATCCCATGTTGTTGCATTGCATAACATCATTGTTTTATCCACCCCATTTATGAAAGATCCTAAAGTCTATTTCCAAAAAAGGAAGGAGAAAAAGAAAAAGGAAATAGAAAAGCGAAAAAGAAAAGAAAAGATATTCTATACAAAAAAAAGAGAGAAGCTTTGATTCAAAAAAAAAGAAGAAAATGAAAGTGTATGAAAAGACTTTAGGATCTCCCATAAATTAAAACATGCATTCACACTATCATGCATTTCATGGTTCTATCAGAGGCTTGTGGGGGCCCTTTCTACTCAGATTATGACTTCAACAACAAAATTGACTTCTCACTGTTATATGCTCGAAAGTTAATAATGGAACAACTCTGTGGGTTTTTGAATGAGATGAGAACATAAATTGAGATTGACATGAATCAATGTATGAAGTCTCTTCAAGTTTTTCTCTTAGACACGAAGAGTTGAGACAAGTTCCTCAGAAGCCAAATGCAAATGTTTATCTCATCCCCCGAGGAGATCTTATGGATTCAAATTTCTGAAGCATAGTTGAGATTCCTATCACTCTTAAGGAGGAAACACATCATGAGAACAATTTGATCATTGAAGTCTCCAAGTTTCTGAGTATTGAAATTGACAAAAGGTTCCACCTCTTGGAGATAAGTTTGGAAGCCATAAAAAATTCGTGACTCCAATGATTTAGATATTGTTGGTTTGTGCCTGATGTCAAAAAGAAAACTGCAAGGGTCATTTACTCACTCCAGATGGTTTGGATATTGAAGCTAAGTTGGTAATCATCTCTTATGCATGTGTTGAAGTTGCTTGGGGCTCCCGATCGAGGGATAAGCAAGACCTGGTCTATCTTGAGCATTGTGCAATTTGCATTGCTCGAATCCCTTAAAGCATTACAAATTCCTGGATGACTTTGCCAGAATCTTTCTCCGTGTGGAAATCAAGAGTGTTCTTCACAACGTTTCTCATCCACAAGGTTCTACTTCATATCTTAGTGGTCTTTTCTCTGAATTTCCTTCTCAGTGGCCTTCGCTTGTTAATAGAGACAAGAAGAATATGAGAAACAAATTGACGGATTCTATTGCCTTGTTCCCATTTGCTTCCCTGTTTGTTGGAACTTCAATTGGTTAAGATTCGAGTATTGGGTCTTCTTCATCACAAATAGATCTCCTCAATTTGCTGACAGTACAAGTTTCCTCCGTGTTTTATGGCGGTTATTACTCCAACATCTATGCTTGGGGCTCCCGCACGAGGGATAAGCAAGACGTACTCTTATCTTGAGCATTGCATCACTCGCATTGCTCGAATCCCTAAAGCAAGGCTAAAGTTTACGACTCATGGGTGACTTCGTTGGAGTTCTCTTTTGGAGTAATCTGAAGTGTTTGGAAAGAACTGCAAAAAGTATTCAAGCTCAATAAGTCCAGACGGAGTCAAGTCTCCTCAACAATGGCATTCATTTAGTTCCGTTATTGCATTCTCATTTGTAACATTTCATTGATTGTTTAAGCATTGCTAGCATGTAAAAACTTGTTAATTTCTGAATGAAAATCATAATACATTGTTTATGTTTGTCTTGAAGAAATCCATTCGTTTTCACTCATAAAATGTTTTTGGCATTACGATACCAACTTTATTAATTGCTTGCTTAGGCAAAAGGATGAGGGAGAATGATGAAAAATAAAAATGCAAAATCTCTAATCGTGTGCTTTTGAATAAAACCCTACTGAGGATGTACAGGCATTGTTTCAAATCCCTAAACACCGGAGACATAAGGGAGATAGACCCTCGTCAACCCCTTTGAGCCTTGAAGTAGGAGTTTCTTTTCTAATCACAAAAACCCTTATTTTAACCTTGGGGCAAGGTAGTGTTCAGTTGACTTGATTGAGTGTTCAAAACTCACCAAAAGGGTATGCATCTAAGGATACAACAATGGTTATCCTTCAAAAGGTTGAGGAATGTCAAAACCGCAATGATTATCCTTATTTCATCAAGAGATCAAGAGATGACGATACCGCAATGGTAATCCTTCATCAAATCAAAGGAGTGAGGCGGTCGCAATCACCTCCAACGAATCAAAGATAATGCAAGGTCACACGACTTGTTCAAAAAAAAATATACATAGCAAAAAAGAAATGGCAAAAAAAAAGATATAAGAAGAAAAGGATGAAAAGAAAAATGACAAAAGAAGCAAAAAAAAAGACGATGAAATTGCAAAGCAAGAACAAAGTCGTGTGACAACGAATCAGAAGAATAAAAGGTGAGCGACCGCCATGTCCAAAGAACCTCATTGATTCCTCAACCATTTCAAATTCCTTGTGAGGGATGAACACTCGTGTCGAGTTAATTGAACATAGGAATGGAGAACATCACGAAGGGGGTGGGTACGAATAATTTTGAGCCTAAAAATCCTTTGTTTTTAAAACCGTGAACCCGGCCAAGTTACAACCCTTAAAAGTCCTAATTGAAGTAGGATTTATTTCGAAAACGCGCTCCAATGAGATATCATTTAACTGACTCCCAATGAAGTATGACTCATTGTCGCACGCTCGCGAAAAATGAACAGAGTCGCCACCAATATATTTATCCCATAAGGGAAAGGAATATCAGAAAACCTAACAAAGGAAGGAACAGGGTCTTGCGACCAGAGAATCAAGGTACGGGAGTCGGTTACGCGAGAGGAAGGTATTAGCACCCCTCACGCCCGTCGTACTCGATGGTATCCACCTATGTTTGTTTCTATCTAAAGGGTGTGTACTATGTCTATGTCTATATGCGAATGAATGCAAAATGTAGGGAAAATAAAGAATTGTACTCGCACGGGCCCTACCCCGCTGCCTACGTATCCTTTTCAGGAATCAGAGTTACCGTAGCTCGGCTAAATATTTTCTGTTTGTTTTGGTGTTTTTTAGTTGGGCGGAGTTAACGCTCGCGCTCTTGCATAAGGGATCGACCTAGGATGCAATAGAGCGGAGATAACAATGCCCTTAAGAAAGGAGAGAAAGAGAGAGAGTTTGAGTATTTCGAGGAAATCCCTAAAGCAAGGGAAACTCGAGTTACTATATGGTTTGTGTTTTTTAGAAGTTGGGAACTTACGCCTGAATGGGACCCTAAAGCAAGGGAGATCCAAGCACTCGAACGTTCCCTAAAGCAAGGGACGTTCAAGCTTCCATTCCCTTTTTAAGAATTTTCAATTTGATTATTAGTGCTTTAAGTATTTTCTTGGTGTTTTTTAAGGGATTTTATTCAAGCATTTATTAGATGTTTTATGGTTGTAAAAGAAAAAAGAAACTAGCCTAAGTATGAAGGGAATTTCTACCTAATGTTATCATGGTTTCTACCTAAGGTTAGGAATAAAAGAAACATGGAAATTAAAGCAAAAAGTGGAATATGCGAAGATAGCGTGAAAAAGAACAAGTTAAAATATAGCACAAAAGTGAATTAAAAGTACTATTATTTTTATGGTTTTTATGAAAGAAAAATTGGATTACAAATCAAGTAGAAAGACTAAAAACAAATAGCCTAAAAACTACTATTTTTTTTATGAACACTTTTATATGTCAAAAATTAGTATTGAAGTCTAAAAATGATAAGAGAAAAATCAGCATTTTTATTACTAACAAAAAAACTAATTAAAATCTAAAAAAAGTAAACAGGGGTGAGAATTGAAGATGGGTGTGTGAAAAGAAACTGGGCGCAGGGCCCATTCAAACAAAAATGTGTTATCATAAGCAAAACGGAGGTGCACAACAATGCTCTAGCCCATGGTCACAATGATTCATCCACGGCCCATGACACAAACCCAATCTACTTCTATTTTGTTTCATTTTCATTTTATTGACTCAGCATGTGATCTACTATATATTCTATGGTTTTTATTTGATAAGAAAATGAAACGTGACATGCATATATAATGGACAAATATCAATGGGTCAAGTAGTACTTAAGTCATAAAAGACAAAACAAACACACCAAGCCAATCACAGCATCACACCTCACTCAGCTAATGATTATAATAAAACAAAAAACAGCCAAAAGTTGGAAAAGCAACCAATCTGGGCGCGCCACGTAGGTAACGGAAGAGTAACTAACAACTAACAGACGCCGGAAAACTCCGTTTCCGGTCATCTTCTCCGTCACGCTCCACCCGCCGGAGATACTCAAATCACCCAGAAATGAAAAAGACAACCACTACCTCGCTCGAATTTCCGCGCTGAGTCCAAATATGGCCTTAGATTTTCTAGAATCTCTCTCTATCATCATGACCGAATCACATATACTAGATCCTAACTCCATGAAAATTCACTAACGACAAAACTAAGCACACCAGAATAATCTTCATGTCATATGGAATTCAATCACAGCGTTCATATTCAACAACACACGTATTAACACCACGATATCACACGCATTCAAACCTGCAGGATTAGGATATGACTACATGCCTTAGTTCATACAATTCTAGCATGCTGAGACATGGATTCAAGAACTCACCTGTTGACGAGCCGCTAACTTCAGAAAGCTCTACTTTGCTTACGTTCCACTCCGTGAGATTTCTTGACGAAAGCGAAGGCACGCAGCATCGACTCTTCTCATCGGTGTGATCTTGTTCGGAGAATCGAAGATAAATCTCGATGGAAAGAGAAGAGATCAGCTGAAGGTTGTGAGCTTTGCTTCAGCTGAGGAATGAACTCAGATTCTGCATTGAATCTTCAAAGCTGAAGCTGAATGAAGGCAGCAAATCTTGCGAGAGAAGGAGAGCTCCATCTATGGTTCTCGACGATAATCACCGTTGAAACTTGTTGGAGTCGTCGCAGTTTTGTTAGAGTGTGATAGTGGAGTTGCTTGGGTGTAATGACGATGGTGAAACGGTTGTTATGCTGAGAAGTGAGAATGTGTGTTGAAGATTGGTGAGGAAGATGAAGGTTGGTTACGGTGATTAGAGGCGGAGGCGAGTGGTGGTTGGAGAGTTAGTTATGGAGGTTGGAGGTGGTAGTTATGGTGGTTGAAAAGCAGTTAGGGTGGTTGGAGGGAGGAGAGATAAGAGAGAGAAGAGAGAGGAGAACGGGAATGAGAGTCAGTTGTGTTGTTTGAAAAACTGAAAATGGAGAAATGAGAGTGTAGAACGAATCTGAAAAAAATGGAAGTGTGTGTTCATGATTTATGAAGGAGAGATGTTTATATAGTGTGGGTGAAGTGTGCATGGAGGGTTATAGTGAGGTGTGTTGTAGCTGATTATTTCTCTATGCTTGATGAACGAGAATGGTATATTCAGGGTATGTTTCTTGTGTGCTTTTCACGTGAGCGGATCGTGCTTGGCCTGAAATGGTAAGTGGTGAGGGTATTAGTTTTAAGCTCAGAAAATAACAAGCTGCAAGCTCCACCAATCTGACAGGCATGGCTCAGTGGTTTCGTGATCACGTGGCTTCTTCTACGCCAGGCCAAACGGCCCAATGTTAACGCCATTGTAAAGAGGGCATGACAAAGAACGCCTTAGAACCAAGCTTGATCCTAATAGGACTTTGTAGAGCCTTAAAACGGACTTTGAAGTTGGCCCTTTAGATGTTTGACAAAATGTCACGCGCGTGCCTTGGGTCTCTGCCTAGCCGGAATGCGTGACGTTGGTCTTGTGAGGACACAACTTTGGGAGCTCATAATTATTTCAATACTTGCCCAAATAACTCGATTCCTGGCTTGTTGGAAAGAAGACATAGCAAGGATTAGAATCATGCCACGTTTACTTCCATGGCCTTTTTTGTAGAGCTCTAAAACTGGCTTGAGATTTGGCATGCCATGTGTTTGCTGAAATGCCTGGTCATGACCTGGCTTGTGACTTGGATTATGACTTAGGGTTGAATGAATTTTCAGTAACTTCAAGCAACTTTAACTCTTCATACAAGCTTCAAATAAAAAAGTGTCCAACTACAAAGTTGTTCTCCTCCATGAGAGGAACAACTTTGATGTTGGACATTTCTCCAAAAAATGTCATTTGCCACGTGTAAATCAATGCTGAAGTGGACTGTCCATCAAGATTCAAAACTTCGAAATTTTTCTAAGTCTGAGAAACTTTCCATTTTTGTATTTTTTCTATTTTTGGCAACTTTTGTCAAACTCCCGATTTTATCCATTCTTTGACTTTTCTTGACTGATTTTCCACCAAAAGTCAATATTTGAATAATTCTTCTGATTTTGACCCCAAAAGTCAACCGTTCTGATTTTTCCGACTATTGATGAAATTCCCGATTAAATCTCCTCCAGTCAAACAAACACACCCACATAGTCAGTATGAGAAGCTTTTCACACATAGAAACCATTCCTGATTAACTGTTGACCAGAAAGTCAAATGGTTGACTTTGGTCAAAGAAACCCTGTTCTAAGGAACCAGATGATTTGCAAGCCAATATCCTTCAACCAACGCCTTGAATTGAGATTGAGAAAAACCCTAATCCAGGAGGGCTTCAATGAACATAGAGCCACATGATTACCTCAGATCCACACATCTGGTAGGATATTCCTTGCCACAAAAGTTCTTTCCTGCTAGTCTTTGATTGATACCAATGATATGCATGCATGGGTATGGATTATGACCTAAGTGATGTATGTACATGAATGTAAAGCCTAAGCCAGTTAGAAGTAAAGGGGTAGGACAAATTTGGGGTATCACAGCTGCCCCTATTTAATCGTCTTAAACCTGAAGGTGAGATTGGCGCTAGCCTTTCAAACATTCGAGGTAGAAGGAGATTAAATATCAATGTACCAGAAATTTGTCCTAGAGAGAAGATGGTGTAAGTGTTATCTTTATTTTTTTGTTTTGATATCTGTTGGGGAAAGGGAAATTTTTGTTTTTTCTGATGGGAAAGTTTATGGTAAGGGGTGGAAATGGGGTAGCTTGTAACGTAGCCAAGGTGCCAATACAAGGTTCTCAATGGAAATGATTGTTGTATGAAACTGTGGTTGGAAAATACGGGTTTGATGGAAAGGTAGGACCTACGATCCGTGACTCGAAACTAAGGTAAGGTCAACGGACCTACGACCCACAAAAAAGATGAAAATAAGGTCAACGGACCTACGACCCACGAGAAATGAAAAAGATGAGGATAAGGTCAACGGACCTACGATCCACAAGAATGAAAAAGATGGGGATAAGGTCAACGGACCTACGATCAACAGGAAATGAAAAAGATGAGGATAAGGTCAACGGACCTACGATCCACAGGAAATGAAAAAGATGAGGATGAGGTCAACGGACCTACGATCCACAGGAAATGAAAGATGAGGATAAGGTCAACGGACCTACGATCCACAAGAATTGAAAGAAAGGATAAACATCAACACTGGGGTTGGAGGACATCAACGCTGAGGTTGGAGCATATCAACACTGAGGTTGTGAAAGGAAAGGCGTCGACACTAAGGTCGAGGACATCAACACTGAGGTTGTGAAGAGAAAAGATAAACATCAACACTGAGGTTGTGAATGACGATTGGCATCGACACAGAGGTCGGTGAAGGAATGATAGGCATCAACACTGAGGTTGGACAAGAAAAGGATAGACATCAACAATGAGGTTGGAAGAGAAAGGTATCGACACTGAGGTCAAGGGAAGAAAGAATTAATATCAACACTGAAGTTGGGGATTGGGAATTAGTTTTGAAATGGTTTGCCAGGACGGAAGGCAAAGGATACACAACACGGGGGTTGGATCTAAAAGTTTTCCCGTACGAGGGGAAGGGACCATGGAGACTAGTGACAACTAGACTCGATCAAAAGACATAATCACGAAGATGTTGACGCTTGCGAAGCATAAGAATTACATTAATCCCTCAGGCCACAGGCGGGGTGTAACTCTTCAAGAGTGGCAATCGTTCGAATTACCACACACCAAGTATGGTTATTCAAACGATTGAAAAAATGAGATGGGTTGAATGCCCACCCTCCTTCGCACTCTAATTTACACGCAACACACGGGAAATAACCTCGGAGACAACAATTCTGACGAAGAAAGACAGGAGAGAGAAGATAAGATTTCTTTTGGGGATTGAGAATACCAGGTATTGGCACCATGGTTTAAGGAGGTTTGTGGTGTAGTAGCAGATATCAGTCGGAGTTTGTAAGGACAGCTTTTTATGTGGGTAAGTATTGTTATCTTGATTGGGGGATGTTGTATTATCTGGCTTATGCTTTGTATGCATGTTTGAATTTTTCTATGGCGTAATGATCCGCTTTGATGGATATGCTACGCTTTTGAGGATGCAATGCTATATGCAATGGGTTCTATATGCAAGAGTGCCAAATAAAGGCGTTAGTGAGATAGAGAAGCATGATCATTGGGGTCCGTTGCTTGTTGTCTTGAGCTATCAATATGAATCGGTGTTGGAAACCTTATAGTATCAAAGATCATTGGCAAATGCACTGAGGACTGAAATGTAGCTTCGTTGGGGGAGGAAGTGACTTCATCTGACTTTCCCTACATCTTGAATCGCTTGGGGATGGTGAGCTTGAGGAGATTCCCTCGATTCACCATGTTGAGGATGAGAAATTCAGATAAGGTGATCAGGTTGAGGAAGTGGAACAAATCCCATGAGAAATAAACTCATGTGTTTGGGGAGAAACCAAAGTTCCAGGAGAAATAAACTCCTCTGATCGGGGAGAGCAATACAACTCAGAAAATTGTGCCCCAAGATTCGTGAACTACGAAGGATTTTTCCCCAAAGGATCCTTGGAGAGATTTGTCAAATCTCGACGTAACTGCCCCAGATTGGTTGAACTCAAGAGAGATTCCTCGACTTGATTGCCCCAGATTGATCAAAGCTTGAATGGATGCCTCAGTTGACACAGTCTTCACACAACTTGCCCCTTGGAGTAATCAGCCTTTGAAGTGAACGGCTCATGGAATCGATCAACTTTTTCTGCAGTCGTTCATTGTTTGATCTTCCTTGATGTCAAGTGTTTATTCACAAGTAAAAGATATTTGTTTTGAAGATGATAATCCTAATGCAATGCTTATGCTAGCTTCGAGATCAAAGTTATTAAAACAAAGTTGTGACATTCAGTGTTTGAATTATTTGTCATATCGATATCAACATAAATGGTAAGCAAACATCTAGGAGTCAGTTTTACACAATCTTGCTTTTGAAATAAACCCTGCTTCAATTAGGTCTTTTAAGGGTTGTAACGTGGCCTGGTTCACGGTTTTAGAAAAAAGGATTTAAGGCTCAAAGTCTAACCTAACCCACCCATTCTTCGTGATGTTCTCCATTCCTAAGTTCAACTTAACCTGATACGAGCGTTCATCCTTCAAGAGGAGTTTGAGATGATTGAGGAATCAATGAGGTTCTTGGATATGGCAGTCACTTTACCTTTCGTTTTTTGGTGTCTGATCACACGACTTTATTCCTTTGATGAGGACCTTTATGTTGTAATTCTCGTTTTTCGCTTCTGCTTTGCCTTTCTTTTTTGTTTCCCTAACTTTTGCCTGGACAAATTCTTTTGAATTTTATTTTGGAGTCCAGCGGGATGCCCTAATTTTTGCCTAAGTCACTTGTTTTCAAGTTGTTGACTTAGCGGGCTCTCTTTCCTTTTTTATTCAATCTTTTCTTTTTGTTATTGTTGAACAAGTCGTGTGATCCTGAATCTATGAATTGTGGGAGTGACTGTGACTGCCTCATTCTTTTATTGATGAGGGATTACCATTGTGATATTGATTTTCCTCAACCTTTTGAAAGATAACCATTGTTGCATCCTTGGATGCACACTCCTGATGAATTTTGATTGCTCGATCAGGTTAATTGAACGCTACCCTGCCCCTGGGTTAAATGTGAGGTTTTTTCTGAACAGAAAAGAAACTCCTACTTCAAGGCTCAAAGGGGTTAACGAGGGTCTATCTACCTTATATCTCCAGTGTTTGGGGATTAGAAACAATGCCTGTACATCCTCAGCGGGGTTTTATTCAAAGGCCCATAATTAAAGATTTTTGCATTTATTATATTTTTCATCATTCTCTTTTTGATGTTTTTGCTTAAACCAGAGTTTGATATCGACAGACAGAAATATATGAGTGAACACGAATGGATTGATCCGAAACTAGCATATGCAATGCATTTTTATTTTCATTAAAAACAAACAAGTTTTACATGGAAGAAACATTTAACAAAACAAAAAAAATTACAAGTGAAATGCAGAAACGAATTGATGATTTCCATAGTTGAGGAGGCTTGACTCCGTCTGGACTTGTTGATCTTGAATACTTTTTGCGGTTCTTTTCAAACACTTCAGGTTACTTCGAAAGAAAATTCCAACGAATTCAGCCAAGAATTGTAATTTTTGTGCCACTTTAGGGATTCGAGCAATGCGAGTGATGCAATGCTCAAGATAAGAGTACGTCTTGCTTATCCCTCGTGCGGGAGCCCCATGAACCTTTCAATTTATGTGAAGACCATTTGGAGTGAATGATATCGCTTTGGAGTCGATGAGATCTTGGACTTTGTGTTTCAAAATATTACAATCCTCAGTTGAATGTCCAGATGTCCCAGAATGGTATTCACACTTTGCATTTAAGTCATATCCTTGAGGAATCGGTGTTGGAGGGGGCTTAGCCTCCCTTAGTTCGACCAAGGATTCATTGAGTAAATGAGAGAGCAGTTGACTATAAGTCATAGGAATCGGGTCAATCTTTCTTGGTGGTCTTCTCGGCCTTCGTGGTCCTTGTTGTTGGTAATTTTGGTGATAGTTAAGAACATGAACCTGAGGGTAAGCAGGGAGTTCCTCTTCTCCATTCTCTGGGGTTGCATTTGTTTCACTTTTCTCTTCTTCAGTGAATTCAGGAACATTGACCATATCTTGGATTTTACCCATCTTTAAAGCATTTTCAATTCGTTCTCCTACGACAACCAAACTTGAGAATTCGGAGGAAGCACACCCAATCATCATGTTCAGATAGGGATCTTTCAGAGTATTCATGAACATGTCTACAAGCTCTTGTTCCAAAAGAGGAGGTTGGACTCTGGAAGCTAATTCTCTCCATCTTTGCGCATACTCTTTGAAAGACTCATCAACCTTCTGAGTTAAACTTTGGAGTTGTAGTCTAGTAGGAGCCATGTCACTGTTGTACTTGTAATGCTTGAGAAAAGCCTCTGCTAATTCATCCCATGTGCGGACATGGGTTCGTTCAAGTCGCGTATACCACTCAAGGGATGCCCCACTTAGGCTATCCTGAAAGAAGTGCATTAGAAGCTTATCATTTTCTGCATACGGAGCCATCTTGTTGCAGAATGCCTTGATGTGACTCATCGGACAAGTGGTGCCCTTGTATTTCTCAAAACTGGGGACTTTGAACTTAACAGGAATCTTGATATCAGGCACTAGGCACAAACCAATAGCATTTAAACCGGAGGAGCTTCGACCTTCTAAAGCCTTCAATCTTTCTTCCAAGAGATGGAACTTTCTCTCATTTTCTTCAATCGGGAACTTGAAAGCTTCAAGCTCGGAATCGTTCTCATGGTGTGAATCCTCCTTATTTGGAACTTCCATGGGCACAGGTTTTGATCCCCCATTAGCAACAGTAGTCGGAGTACCATTAGTCAACTTAGCAACACTTTGTTTTAGCTCTTCTTGCCCTTGAATAACAACATGGAGAGTCTCCAAGAGTTGGGTCATCCTTTCCCCCATAGTATCCAAGTCCTTACGAAGTTCAGCCTGATTTTGTTCAAGATGGTCCATGATTCCCTTCTGATTAGTCCTCGTATGATACAGATGTAGGGAAGTCAAGTTTGATGAAGAAACAGAAATCTGGATTGAAAGGACCCCAATTAGCTTCTGATGCGGAACCATGAAATGTATGATGATATGAATGCATGTTTCATTTATGAGAGATCCTAAAGTCTTTTCACAATCTTTCATTTTCTTTTTTTGGAATCAAAGCTTCTCTTTTTTATAGAATATCTTTTCTTTTCTTTTTTCTGCTTTCCTATTTCCTTTTTTCTTTTTTCTTCTTCTTTTTTGGAAATAGACTTTAGAATTCCTCACAAATGAAGTGGATAAAACAGTGATGTTATGCAATGCAAGCATGGGATCAAGGTCCATATGATCTGAGTAACCACCACACAATCCTTTGAATAACTGATGTGAAGCTTCTGTACAGGCCAAGTGTCACAGGATCAAAGGTTCGACGCCCTTTTTGAATACCAGAATATCGAGCACCATGAGAACGGACCAAATAAAGGTCCGACCTCAACTCTGAAGAAGCAATGGTATGTAGGAGTCAAGGTTTCCTGTCCCACCCCAATCTCACGGGTATGAAGTCTAGACACGGACAAGTGGTCCCTAATGGTCACCAGGGTCTACAGTTCCCATGGGGTACAAAGTGTTTGAGGCAGCAAGGGTGCCAGACACAGTGTTCCATGAAAGAACCTCGCCCAGTTGTGGTACCCCATGTTGAACTCGATCGTAGCAAGGGCCACGGGAGTCAACATGAGCATCCACGCTAATCCTATGTGTCACTTGGCCTGGGTAGTGGGCCTTTTACCTCACAAAACCCCCACCTGCAAAACAGAACAGAAGACCCCAAGGAACACAGAATATAATCCATATGCATGATGTGCAAACAGAAATAAACATGATATGCAGGCAAAGAATAAGCATGCAAACATATATACAAGGTATAGATATAAAACAAGTAAACACCCAGTAAATAAACAAACAAACGCAGGCTAGGATCGACTCACTAAGGATGGACCAGCAACAGGTCTAGCAACATCCCCAGCAGAGTCGCCAGCTGTCGCACGCTCGCGAAAAATGAACAGAGTCGCCACCAATATATTTATCCCATAAGGGAAAGGAATATCAGAAAACCTAACAAAGGAAGGAACAGGGTCTTGCGACCAGAGAATCAAGGTACGGGAGTCGGTTACGCGAGAGGAAGGTATTAGCACCCCTCACGCCCGTCGTACTCGATGGTATCCACCTATGTTTGTTTCTATCTAAAGGGTGTGTACTATGTCTATGTCTATATGCGAATGAATGCAAAATGTAGGGAAAATAAAGAATTGTACTCGCACGGGCCCTACCCCGCTGCCTACGTATCCTTTTCAGGAATCAGAGTTACCGTAGCTCGGCTAAAGATTTTCTGTTTGTTTTGGTGTTTTTTAGTTGGGCGGAGTTAACGCTCGCGCTCTTGCATAAGGGATCGACCTAGGATGCAATAGAGCGGAGATAACAATGCCCTTAAGAAAGGAGAGAAAGAGAGAGAGTTTGAGTATTTCGAGGAAATCCCTAAAGCAAGGGAAACTCGAGTTACTCTATGGTTTGTGTTTTTTAGAAGTTGGGAACTTACGCCTGAATGGGACCCTAAAGCAAGGGAGATCCAAGCACTCGAACGTTCCCTAAAGCAAGGGACGTTCAAGCTTCCATTCCCTTTTTAAGAATTTTCACTTTGATTATTAGTGCTTTAAGTATTTTCTTGGTGTTTTTTAAGGGATTTTATTCAAGCATTTATTAGATGTTTTTATGGTTGTAAAAGAAAAAAGAAACTAGCCTAAGTATGAAGGGAATTTCTACCTAATGTTATCATGGTTTCTACCTAAGGTTAGGAATAAAAGAAACATGGAAATTAAAGCAAAAAGTGGAATATGCGAAGTTAGCGTGAAAAAGAACAAGTTAAAATATAGCACAAAAGTGAATTAAAAGTACTATTATTTTTATGGTTTTTATGAAAGAAAAATTGGATTACAAATCAAGTAGAAAGACTAAAAACAAATAGCCTAAAAACTACTATTTTTTTTATGAACACTTTTATATGTCAAAAATTAGTATTGAAGTCTAAAAATGATAAGAGAAAAATCAGCATTTTTATTACTAACAAAAAAACTAATTAAAATCTAAAAAAAGTAAACAGGGGTGAGAATTGAAGATGGGTGTGTGAAAAGAAACTGGGCGCAGGGCCCATTCAAACAAAAATGTGTTATCATAAGCAAAACGGAGGTGCACAACAATGCTCTAGCCCATGGTCACAATGATTCATCCACGGCCCATGACACAAACCCAATCTACTTCTATTTTGTTTCATTTTCATTTTATTGACTCAGCATGTGATCTACTATATATTCTATGGTTTTTATTTGATAAGAAAATGAAACGTGACATGCATATATAATGGACAAATATCAATGGGTCAAGTAGTACTTAAGTCATAAAAGACAAAACAAACACACCAAGCCAATCACAGCATCACACCTCACTCAGCTAATGATTATAATAAAACAAAAAACAGCCAAAAGTTGGAAAAGCAACCAATCTGGGCGCGCCACGTAGGTAACGGAAGAGTAACTAACAACTAACAGACGCCGGAAAACTCCGTTTCCGGTCATCTTCTCCGTCACGCTCCACCCGCCGGAGATACTCAAATCACCCAGAAATGAAAAAGACAACCACTACCTCGCTCGAATTTCCGCGCTGAGTCCAAATATGGCCTTAGATTTTCTAGAACCTCTCTCTATCATCATGACCGAATCACATATACTAGATCCTAACTCCATGAAAATTCACTAACGACAAAACTAAGCACACCAGAATAATCTTCATGTCATATGGAATTCAATCACAGCGTTCATATTCAACAACACACGTATTAACACCACGATATCACACGCATTCAAACCTGCAGGATTAGGATATGACTACATGCCTTAGTTCATACAATTCTAGCATGCTGAGACATGGATTCAAGAACTCACCTGTTGACGAGCCGCTAACTTCAGAAAGCTCTACTTTGCTTACGTTCCACTCCGTGAGATTTCTTGACGAAAGCGAAGGCACGCAGCATCGACTCTTCTCATCGGTGTGATCTTGTTCGGAGAATTGAAGATAAATCTCGATGGAAAGAGAAGCGATCAGCTGTAGGTTGTGAGCTTTGCTTCAGCTGAGGAATGAACTCAGATTCTGCATTGAATCTTCAAAGCTGAAGCTGAATGAAGGCAGCAAATCTTGCGAGAGAAGGAGAGCTCCATCTATGGTTCTCGACGATGATCACCGTTGAAACTTGTTGGAGTCGTCGCAGTTTTGTTAGAGTGTGATAGTGGAGTTGCTTGGGTGTAATGACGATGGTGAAACGGTTGTTATGCTGAGAAGTGAGAATGTGTATTGAAGATTGGTGAGGAAGATGAAGGTTGGTTACGGTGATTAGAGGCGGAGGCGAGTGGTGGTTGGAGAGTTAGTTATGGAGGTTGGAGGTGGTAGTTATGGTTGTTGAAAAGCAGTTAGGGTGGTTGGAGGGAGGAGAGATAAGAGAGAGAAGAGAGAGGAGAACGGGAATGAGAGTCAGTTGTGTTGTTTGAAAAACTGAAAATGGAGAAATGAGAGTGTAGAACGAATCTGAAAAAAATGGAAGTGTGTGTTCATGATTTATGAAGGAGAGATGTTTATATAGTGTGGGTGAAGTGTGCATGGAGGGTTATAGTGAGGTGTGTTGTAGCTGATTATTTCTCTATGCTTGATGAACGAGAATGGTATATTCAGGGTATGTTTCTTGTGTGCTTTTCACGTGAGCGGATCGTGCTTGGCCTGAAATGGTAAGTGGTGAGGGTATTAGTTTTAAGCTCAGAAAATAACAAGCTGCAAGCTCCACCAATCTGACAGGCATGGCTCAGTGGTTTCGTGATCACGTGGCTTCTTCTACGCCAGGCCAAACGGCCCAATGTTAACGCCATTGTAAAGAGGGCATGACAAAGAACGCCTTAGAACCAAGCTTGATCCTAATAGGACTTTGTAGAGCCTTAAAACGGACTTTGAAGTTGGCCCTTTAGATGTTTGACAAAATGTCACGCGCGTGCCTTGGGTCTCTGCCTAGCCGGAATGCGTGACGTTGGTCTTGTGAGGACACAACTTTGGGAACTCATAATTATTTCAATACTTGCCCAAATAACTCGATTCCTGGCTTGTTGGAAAGAAGACATATCAAGGATTAGAATCATGCCACGTTTACTTCCATGGCCTTTTTTGTAGAGCTCTAAAACTGGCTTGAGATTTGGCATGCCATGTGTTTGCTGAAATGCCTGGTCATGACCTGGCTTGTGACTTGGATTATGACTTAGGGTTGAATGAATTTTCAGTAACTTCAAGCAACTTTAACTCTTCATACAAGCTTCAAATAAAAAAGTGTCCAACTACAAAGTTGTTCTTCTCCATGAGAGGAACAACTTTGATGTTGGACATTTCTCCAAAAAATGTCATTTGCCACGTGTAAATTGGTGCTGAAGTGGACTGTCCATCAAGATTCAAAACTTCGAAATTTTTCTAAGTCTGAGAAACTTTCCATTTTTGTATTTTTTCTATTTTTGGCAACTTTTGTCAAACTCCCGATTTTATCCATTCTTTGACTTTTCTTGACTGATTTTCCACCAAAAGTCAATATTTGAATAATTCTTCTGATTTTGACCCCAAAAGTCAACCGTTCTGATTTTTCCGACTATTGATGAAATTCCCGATTAAATCTCCTCCAGTCAAACAAACACACCCACATAGTCAGTATGAGAAGCTTTTCACACATAGAAACCATTCCTGATTAACTGTTGACCAGAAAGTCAAATGGTTGACTTTGGTCAAAGAAACCCTGTTCTAAGGAACCAGATGATTTGCAAGCCAATATCCTTCAACCAACGCCTTGAATTGAGATTGAGAAAAACCCTAATCCAGGAGGGCTTCAATGAACATAGAGCCACATGATTACCTCAGATCCACACATCTGGTAGGATATTCCTTGCCACAAAAGTTCTTTCCTGCTAGTCTTTGATTGATACCAATGATATGCATGCATGGGTATGGATTATGACCTAAGTGATGTATGTACATGAATGTAAAGCCTAAGCCAGTTAGAAGTAAAGGGGTAGGACAAATTTGGGGTATGACACTCATATCCATGTTGGTATCGTACTTTTGTTTTATCTTCCATACACAAAAATCGAGGTTGTGTCAACTAGTGATTCAGTTACAAGAGGTTGCAACCTCATTTCATAAAAAGTTTTAAAACTTCAAGACTAACATAGGCTTTGCATTAGAATTATCATTCTTAGAATTAACATTCTTTTGCATGTGAAATATGTGCTTAACATCAAGGAAATTTTCAAGGATGAGAATCAGCGAGCAACTTGATCATGTCAGAGTGCAGAAGGCTTGAGAACTCCAAGGAGTAAAAGCTAATCATCTC
The DNA here is from genome assembly GCF_029867415.1 of Vicia villosa. Lineage (NCBI taxonomy): Eukaryota > Viridiplantae > Streptophyta > Magnoliopsida > Fabales > Fabaceae > Vicia > Vicia villosa. Next base: position 13,198,098 of record NC_081181.1, read on the forward strand.
AAATGTTGACCATCAAGGGGCAGGTTCTCTAAAGAAATCCGTTGGGCATGAACAGTTGATGCATTCTTTGATTACACTGTGGGGAAGAGTTTGAAGACTCCTTTGAGCGTGGTAAAGTTGTCTCCATTTCTGTGTGACTTCAAAACAAGGAAAGCTTGAGGATTCTAGTAATATGTACCTAATCAGGGGCAATTGAATCGAGGTTTGACCTCTCAAATTCAGCATATCTAGGGCAATCATGTCGATAAATCTCTTCAAGCTTTGATCAATCTGGGGCAGTCAAGTCGAGGAATCTCTCTTGAGTTCAACCAATCTGGAGCAGTTACGTCGAGATTCGACAAATCTCTCCAAGGATCCTTTAGGGAAAATACCTTCATGGGTCATGAGACTTGGGGCACAATCTTATGAGTTATATCATTTATCCCTAATCATAGGAGTTCGCTTCTCCTAGAAAAGTCTCTCCCCAAGCATTGGAGTTTATTTCTCCTAGAAATTTGATCTCTCCCCAAGCATAGGAGTTTATTTCTCCTAGGAGCTGTTCTACGTCTCCAACCTGGTCCCCTTATCTGGATCTACCATCTCCGACATGATGAATCGAGGGAATCTCCTCAAGTTGAAAATCCTCCAAGCAGTGGCACATAGTGAGAAGTCAAAAGTTATTCTACACTCTACAAGCCAACAATCAGAAGGTGCATCTTACAAGTCAAAGTCCAATATTTATTGGCATTTCCACATGGTCCTTAACACTAAGGGGATTCTCCCTGGTGTTTACCTCACCAATGCCTTTATTTGGCATCCTGCATATAGTGTTCACTGCATATAACATTGCATCCTCAAAAGCAAAGCATATCCGTCAAAGCGGATCATTACGCCATAGAAAAATTCAAACATGCATACAAAGCATAAGCCAGATAATACAAATCAGCACTCAATCAAGACGACGTTCCATCCCCATAGAGATGTTATCCTTACAAACTCCGATTGATATCTGCTACTACCTTACAAATCTCATAAAGCCACGGTGCCGATACTTGGTATCCTTAATCCCCAAAAGAGGTCTCATTTTCTCTCTCCAACATGGATCGGATACAATGTCTTTCTTCGTCAGAATCGTTGTCTCCGAGGTTATTTCCCATGTGCTGCGTGCAGATCAGAGCGTGAATGAGGGTGGGCATTCAACCCATCTCATTTTTCAATCGTTTGAATAACCATACTTGGTGTGTGGCAATTCAAACGATTGCCGCTCCGGAGAATTACACCCCGCCTTTTGGCCTGAGGGATTAATGTAGTTCTTATGCTTCGTAAGCATCCATATTCCCGTAATCCCCAGTGGTTACTATCGCCTTCTTGTCGAGTCTAGTCGTCTCTAGTCTTGTCATGGTTATTTCCCGTATGTTGCGTGCAAATTAGAGTGCGAATGAGGGTGGGCATTCAACCCATCTCATTTTTCAATCATTTGAATAACCATACTTGGTGTGTGGTAATTCGAACGATTGCCACTCTTGAAGAGTTACACCCTGCCTTTGGCCTGAGGGATTAATGTAATTCTTATGCTTCGCAAGCATCAATATCTTCGTGATTATGTCTTTTGATCGAGTCTAGTCGTCACTAGTCTTCGTGGTCCCTTTCCCTCGTACGGGAAAACTTTTTAGATCCAACCCCCGTGTTGTGTATCCTTTGCCTTCCGTCCTGGCAAACCATTTCAAAACTAATTCCTAATCCCCAACCTCAGTGTTGATATTAATTCTTTCTTCCCTTGACCTCAGTTTCGATACCTTTCTTTTCCAATCTCAATGTTGATGTCTATCCTTTTCTTGTCCAACCTCAGTGTTGATGCCTATCATTCCTTCACCGACCTCTGTGTCGATGCCAATCGTCATTCACAACCTCAGTGTTGATGTTTATCTTTTCTCGTCACAACCTCAGTGTTGATTTCCTCGACCTCAGTGTCGACGCCTTTCCTTTCGCAACCTCAGTGTTGATGTCCTCGACCTCAGTGTCGACGCCTTTCCTTTCACAACCTCAGTGTTGATGTCCTCGACCTCAGTGTCGACGCCTTTCCTTTCACAACCTCAGCGTTGATGTTCCCCAACCTCAGTGTTGATATGCTCCAACCTCAGCGTTGATGTCCTCCAACCCCAGTGTTGATGTTTATCCTTTTTTTCAATTCTTGTGGAACGTAGGTCCGTTGACCTTATCCTCATCTTTTTCATTTCTTGTGGATCGTAGGTCCGTTGACCTTATCCTCATCTTTTTCGTTCTTGTGGATCGTAGGTCCGTTGACCTTATCCTCATCTTTTTTATTTCTTGTGGATCGTAGGTCCGTTGACCTTATCCCCATCTTTTTCATTTCTTGTGGATCGTAGGTCCGTTGACCTTATCCTCATCTTTTTCGTTCTTGTGGATCGTAGGTCCGTTGACCTTATCCCCATCTTTTTCATTTCTCGTGGATCGTAGGTCCGTTGACCTTATTTTCATCTTTTTCAATTCTTGTGGGTCGTAGGTCCGTTGACCTTACCCTAGTTTCGAGTCACGGATCGTAGGTCCTACCTTTCCATCAAACCCGTATTTTCCAACCACAGTTTCATACAACAATCATTTCCATTGAGAACCTTGTATTGGCACCTTGGCTACGTTACAAGCTACCCCATTTCAACCCCTTACCATAAACTTTTCCACCAGAAAAAAGAAAAACATTTCTCTTTCCCCAGCAGATATCAAAAATGAAAAATAAAGATAACACTTACACCATCTCCTCTTTAGGACAAATTTCTGGTACTTCGATATTTAATCTTCTTCCACCTTGAAGGTTCGAAAGGCTAGCGCCAATCTCACCTTCAGGTTTAAGACGATTAAATAGGGGCAGCTGTCATACCCCAAATTTGTCCTACCCCTTTAGTATTAACTGGCTTAGGCTTTGCATTCATGTGTATCTTTCCATTAGGGCATTTAACATAACATACATCATTAATCAATAAGCTTGGCAAAAGATCGAGGTTGTAGATAGAGCTGAGGTTTCACATGGCTTGAAGTTCATACTTTGTGCAGGCTTGTTTCTGTTGAATTTTCAACTAATCGTGGATTAAGGTTCCTTTCGCTGTGATTGTGTCAACTGGTGGATTTTCAGGGTTGTTCCTATGATCATCTTATTGTGTCATTTAGTTTATTCTCCAATTCAAAGTTTGGTTCATTTGATTACTTGGAATACAAGCTATCCGTTTGAAGCTTCGCCAAAGGAGTGTGCATTCATTTGTTTGAAGAAGGTATTGGGCCACTTTCAGTTGTTAAAAACATTTGGCAAAATTTCAACTTAGTCAAAGTCAACCATGGACGGTCAACTTTGTTACTGAAGTTCATAATGAATCATCTTGGGCTCTTGTTTTATGATGTTTGTTCAAGTTACAATTTGAAAGAAGTACAAGAAGATTCATTTGTACATTTAGGAGGGAAATGCAAATTTTTGAATTCAAAGTTAAAGCTTGTCACATGTTGCTTCAAAGTCAATACGGGATTCGTTTTAATAAAGGGTCGCCAAATGAAAATGGAAGATCTAAAAGAAAACGTACAAAATAGGAACAATTGACTTTTCAGAACTTTTGACCTTTGACCAAAAGACTTGGATTACAATTCAAAGAAAATGAAAAGGAAGAGAATAATAGTTACATTCATTTGAAAGAAAAAGAACTTCATTACGATATTCGGCCATTACCATGTCCACAATGATACATTACGAAAGAGTCTACAACAAAAAAAGAGTACATTCATCACACTCCATCAACGTTCACTTGAATTCTAATCCACTATTTGGTCACCATTACAACATTCCAAGTCCACACATTACAAAGTAAATTCAGTTCATATCCAAGAATCAAGTACATTACAAAAGGGAATTTACACAACTAGAATCTAACCCTAATGTTCTAAAACTTTGACTTCCTTCATGTTATCTTCAAGCCATACCCCTGCTCCCATCTTCATCACCAACAATTCCCTGTCATCCCATGAGCATCACCAATGTCCAAGCCTCCTTTTTTCCCATGATCCTTGAACCAACCTGCTGCCTGCATGTGAAAAACAGCATAACCATCAAATACCTGCATCAGGATCGACATAAACAAAACTTAAAACAACCAAAACCATGCCTGCAATAAACCAGTCACACAAATCAATTCACACACAAGCTATCCCAAATCAGCCTTGCATCAATTCAATACACAAAAAGAGAGAAAAATCAGAGAAATATCATTTCAGCCATATGGTTCTGCACCTCACAAATTCAAACCAGCCCTGCATAATTGTTTTTTTACCAATCTTCAAAACAGAATACAAAAACAGAATCCTAACCTATAACTAACTCCCAAAAAGCAGTTACCAATGCTAACATTTCCCAACCGAATCTAACAAACTCCTAACCTATAACCAATAACAGAAATAACAGAATAAAAAAAGAGAAGGGAGGAGAAGAATCAAAAACTGAAATATAACAGAAAAGGAGGATTAACCAACCTCTATATAAGAGCTTCTCCATCATTCTCATGGACTCTCTCGATTCATTCTTCACCATTTCTCCACAAACTATCACCATTCTCTCTGAACCTTCATTCATCACCATCTTTATCATCCAATTCCCTTCTTCTCATCTTCATTCTCTACAACTAATCTTCATCTCTGTTCCAACCTTCATCAAATCACCAAAAGAAACTCAGAAAAAGAGAAGGAGAACAGAACAAAATGAAGAACCGTATAACAGAATTGAAGACTCACAAAAAGAATCGGTAACAAACTTCTCTGAAATCAGAACTTCTGAATTCCCTCCTCCCTCACGCTTCATCTCCAACCTTCTTCAATTTCTCTTTCTCAATCTTCAATCACAATCTTCTCCGATCTTCAATAATCATCTTCCTCAATTCAACGATCACAAAGAAAACACCAGAAAGAATCATCATCTCCCAAATAGAAAACTATACAGAACCAAAGAGAAAAAAGAGGGAGGAGATCGATACCTGTAACGAAACTTTGTAACGAACTTCTCTGGATCTCGCATATTCATCTTTCTCTCATCATCTTCATCATGCTTCAACCATAACTCTGCAGGCTTCGTCATCATAATCTTCACGTGTCGCATCTGCAATTTGGATATCACCACGCGAATCTTCAACGCACGTCTTCGACAACGTTCCTTGGCTGCATCAACCAACATTACAACTCGCAATCCATAGCGCATCAGATCAGCAGTTAGAAGTATGAAGAAGTAGACCGATCCTTCGTCGGAGAAATTTGAGTTTTCAGGTCGTTGCGGAGATGTTTGAGTTGATCGGAGATGTGAGCGAGCTTGATTCGGTCGAGATGAGATCGAGATGGTGAGAACCGCCGCGAGTGAGAGAGATATGCAATGCGAGGGAGGCGAGAGGCTATCGGTGGGGAGATGAGAGCGGTCGTTGTTCGCCGAAGAAGGAGAACTCGCGATAGTTCTCCGGCCGCCGCGTTTTGAGCGAGAGAGAAGGAAGAAGAACACGTCTCTGAAAGTTGAAAGGTCACAATTCTTAACCCTAATCCTCTTTTGATTCAGTTTCCACTAATCCTGTTTTATTAGCATGATTAACTGTTAACATGAATAAATAATAGAGACTTAATTGAATCGTAAGATCTGATTAAGAAACCATGGATTTGGATTACAAGATCATTGGACCAACGAATCACTCCCTACACTCCCCAGGAGGCCCATACGCACCATTTTTGGTGTGCTAAGAAGAACATGAACAAAAACTATATCGGGCCATTCCCTTGGGCCCAGCGAATTACTGCATGTGCACCCTGATTTAACTTGCACCCCCCTGACTCCATTAAAATGTTTAGATTTTAGGTTCACTTGACAATAGTTTTTTCTATTATTTTTAAGTTGATAAAAACATGATAAAACCTTTAACATTTTGTTATATTTTTAGGTGATAATTGGCATAGAAATGTTCATAAAAAATATTAGTTTTAGGCTTATGGTTTTAGTCCCTTTTTTTGCTTGATTTATAATTCATTTCTCTTTCACAAAAATCTCATAAAAATAGTAGAATTTTTTAGGTTAGTTTTGACATTTAATTGACATTAGAAAACTCATAAAAAATGGTAGTTTCTAGGTTAACTTTGACATGTAAATCCCCACATTAAAAAACCCATAAAAATAGTAATATTTTAGTTTAATTTTGCATTAATGCTTGAATTGTTTTTGTGCTAGTTCCATGTTACTTTTGTACGATGCTTGTGTAATTTTATTGCTTGTATTTTTGGCCTTATTTTAGGCCTATGTTGTTATACCCCTTGTATGCTTCTTTTAGAATCTATCCCATGTTAACATTAGGATTTAGACTTGTATAGACAACTTAGATTAGAATTTAGGATTAGTTCCCTATTGCATTCTCTTTCTTTTCAACTTTTAAAATACTTAATAAAAGGAAGATCCGAATCACATTAAGAAAGTGATAGAGAAATGAGTGGGATTCATTCCCTAATCTGTTTCTCAATCACTTAGTGGCATAGAAATGAGTGGGATTCATTCCCTAATCTGTTTCTCGGTCACTACTTAATGGGAGAGAAATGAGTGGGATTCATTCCCTAATCTGTTTCTCGAACATTAATTAATGGGATAGAAATGAGTGGGATTTATTCCCTAATCTGTTTCTTGAACATTATATAATGGGATAGAAGTGAGTGGGATTCATTCCCTAATCTGCTTCTCGATCATTATACATTTTTATGTGATTCAAATCGCAAGTAAATTCCCTTAAAAAACACACAACCAAAAACACCTAAAACACCTAACAATGGTTCGAAATTAAAGCAAAGTAGAGAAAGTGGTGAGTGGCCCGATATTGGGAACTGTTCATCACTCATCTACCCTAAAAGACACAAACCAATAATTTCTTTTTCTTTTGCCTCGTTGGCACCTAAGGGCAATGTTATTTCTGCTCGTACGCATCGTAGGTCGATCCCTTATGCAAGAGCGCGAACGTTAACTCCGCCCAATTAAAAACACAAAAAAAAACATAAAATCTTTAGCCGAGCTACGGTAACTCTGATTCCTGAAAAGGATACGTAGGCAGCGGGGTAGGGCCCGTGCGAGTACAATTCTTATTTTCCCTACATTTTGCATTCATTTTGCATTTAGACATAGACATAGTTATACACCCTTTAGATAGAAACAGACATAGGTGGATACCATCGAGTACGATGGGCGTGAGGGGTGCTAGCACCTTCCCCTCGCGTAACCGACTCCCGCACCTAGATTCTCTGGTCGCAAGGCCCTGTTCCTTCCTTTGTTAGGTTTTTTGATATTCCTTTCCCTTATGGGATAAATATATTGGTGGCGACTCTGTTCATTTTTCGCGAGCGTGCGACAGCTGGCGACTCTGCTGGGGATGTTGCTAGACCTATTGCGGGTCCATTCTTAGCGAGTCGATCCTAGCCTTTGTTTATTTCTTTTATTGGGTGTTTATTTGTTTTATGTCTATATCTTGTATATATGTTTGCATGTTTATTTTCTGCTTGCATATCATGTTTATTTCTGCTTGCACATCATACATCTGGACTATATTATGGGTCCCCGTGGGGGCCACATATTTTTCTGCGTTGTTTTGCAGGTGGGGGGTTTTTGTGAGGTAAAAGGCCCACTACCCAGGCCAGTGACACATAGGATTAGCGTGGATGCTCATGTTGACTCCCGTGGCTCTTGCTACGATCGAGCTTGACATGGGGTACCACAACTAGGCGAGGTTCTTTCTTGGAACACTGTGTCTGGCACGCTTGTTGCCTCAAACACTTTGTACCCCATGGGAACTGTAGACCCTAGTGACCATTAGGGACCACTTGTCCGTGTCTAGACTACATACCTGTGAGATTGGGGTGGGACAGGAAACCTTGACTCCTACATACCTTTGGCTCTTCATATTTGAGGTCGGACCTTTATTTGGTCTGTTCTCATGGTGCTTGATATTCTGGTATTCAAAAAGGCGTCGAACCTTTGATCCTGTGACATTTGGCCTGTACGGAGGTTTCACATCAGTTATCCAGAGATTGCACAGATGCTACTAAGATTATATGGACCTTGATCCCATGCTTTTGCATTGCATAACATCATTGCTTCATCCACTCCATTCATGGAAGATCCTAAAGTCTATTTCCAAAAAAAAAAAGGAAAAATAGAAAATAGAAAAAGAGAAAAGATATCCTATACAAAATGAAGCTTTGATTCAAAAAAAAAGAAAATAAGAGAACAAAACAAAAGGTGAAAAAAAAACTTTAGGATCTCTCATAAATGAAACATGCATTCATACTATCATGCATCTCATGGTTTTATCAGAAGCTTGTGGGACCCTTTCTACTCAGATTTCGAGATCAACAACGGATTTGACTTCTCACCGTCACAAGCTCCGAGATCAACTATGGAACAACTCCGTGAGGTTTTTGAATGAGATGAGAACAGAAATGGAGACTAACATGAATCAGTGCATGGAGGTTATTCAAGCGTTTTCTCTTTGACAAGAAGAATTGAGACAAGTTCCTCAGAGGCCAAACGCAAATGTTAATCTCCCCCCATGAGAAGGTCTTATGAATCAGAATGTTGAAATAATGTTGAGATTCCTATTCTTGGTAAGGAGAATTCACATCATTGAGGTCTTCAAGTTTCCGAGTATTGAAGTTGACAAAAGGTTCCACCTCTTGGAGAAAAGATTGAAAGCCATAAAAAGTCGTGACGCCACTGATTCAAATGTTGTTGGTTTGTGCCTAGTGCCTGATATCAAAAACTGCAAGGGTCATTTACTCACTCCTAATGATGGATATTGAAGCTAAATTGGTAATCATCTCTTGTGCATGTGTGGAAGTTGCTTGGGGCTCCCGATCGAGGGATAAGCAAGACGTACTCTTATCTTGAGCATTGTACTATTTGCATTGCTCGAATCCCTTAAAGCACTACAAATTCCTAGGTGATTTCATCAGAATCTTCTTCCAAGTGGTAATCAAGAGTGTTCTACACAACGCTTCTCTTTCTCAAGGTTTTGCTTCATACCCTAGTTGCCTCTTCTCGGAATTTCCCTCTCATTGGCCTTCGTTTGTTAACAGAGACAAGAAGAATATGATAAATAAATTGACATGATTCTATTGCCTTGTTCTCATTCGCTTCCCTGTTTGTTGGAACTTCAATTGGTTAAGATTCGAGTATTGGGTCTTCTTCACCACAAGTAGATCTCCTCAATTTAATGACCATACAAGATTCCTTCCATTTATGATGGCGATTACTATTCCAACATCTATGCTTGGGGCTCCCGCACGAGGGATAAGCAAGACGTACTCTTATCTTGAGCATTGCATCACCCGCACTGCTCGAATCCCTAAAGTAAGGCAAAATTTGCAACTCTTGGGTGACTTTGATGAAGTTTTTCTTTTGAGGTAATCCGAAGTGTTTGGAAAGAACTGCCAAAAGTATTCAAGATCAACAAGTCCAGACGGAGTCAAGCCTCCTCTACTATGGCAATCATCAATTCATTTCTGCATTCTCATTTGTAGTTTTCCTTGTTTTGTTAAATGTTACTTCCATGTAAAACTCATTTGTTTTAATGAAAATAAAAATGCATTGCATATGCTGGTTTCGAATCAATCCATTCGTGTTCACTCATGTATTTCTGTCTATCGATATCAAACTCTTGATTAAGCAAAAAACATCAAAAGGAGAATGATGAAAAATAATACAAATGCAAAAATCTCTAATTGTGTGCTTTTGAATAAAACCCCGCTGAGGATGTACAGGCATTGTTTCAAATCCCCAAACACTGGAGATATAAGGGAGTGCAACCCTCGTTAACCCCTTTGAGCCTAGAAGTAGGAGTTCCTTTTTTATACAAAAAAAAAAACTCTCACATTTAACCCAGGGGCAGGGTAGCATTCAATTAATCTGATCAAGCAATCAAAATTCATCAGGAGTGTCCGTCCAAGGATACAACAATGGTTATCTTTCAAAAGGTTGAGGAAAGTCAATGCCACAATGGTAACCCCTCATCAATCAAAGACTCAGGAAGTCACTCATTTCCAATAAATTCAGAGATTCAGGATCACACGACTTGTTCAACAATAACAAAAAGAAAGGATTGAAAAAAAAAAGAGAAAAAGAGCCCGCTAAGTCAACAACTTGAAAATAAGTGACTTAGGCAAAAATTAGGGCATTCCGCTGGACTCCAAAATAAAATTCAAAAGAATTTGTCCAGGCAAAAATCAGGGAAACAAAAAAAGAAAGGCAAAGCAGAAGCGAAAAACAAGGATCAAAAGAACAAAGTCGTGTGATCAGACACCAAAAAAGAAAGTGAGTGACTGCCATGTCCAAGAAGACTTCATTGGTTCCTCAATCATCTCAAACTCCTCTTGAAGAATGAACGCTCGTATCAGATAAAGTTGAACTTAGGACTGGAGAACATCACGAAGAATGGGTGGGTTAGGATAGACTTTGAGCCTTAAATCCTTTCTTTCTAAAAACCGTGAACCAGGCCGCGTTACAACCCTTAAAAGACCTAATTGAAGCAGGGTTTATTTCGAAAGCACACCACATTTAAGTTGCGTAAAACTGACTCCTAGATGTTTGCTTACCATTTATGTTGATATCGATATGACAAATAATTTAAACACTGAATGTCACAACTTTGTTTTAATCCTGATTTCGAAGCTAGCATAAGCATTGCATTAAGATTATCATCTTCAAAACAAATATCTTTTACTTGTGAATAAATACTTGACATCAAGGAAGATTAAACAATGAACAACTGCAGAAAGAGTTGATCGATTCTATGAGCCATTCACTTCAAAGGCTGACTACTCCAAGGGGCAAGTTGTGTGAAGACTCTGTCAACTGAGGCATCCATTCAAGCTTCCATCAATCTGGGGCAATCAAGTCGAGGAATCTCTCTTGGGTTCAACCAATCTGGGGCAATTACGTCGAGATTTGACAAATCTCTCCAAGGATCCTTTGGGGCAAATTCCTTCATAGTCCATGAATCTTGGGGCACAATCTCCTGAGTTGTATTGCTCTCCCTAAGTATAGGAGTTTGTTTCTCCTAAGAGTTGTTCGACTTCCCTAATCAAGGCTCCTTACCTGAATTTCTCATCCCCGACGTGGTGAATCGAGGGAATCTCCTCAAGTTAAAAATCTTCCAAGCAATGGCACATGGTGAGAAGTCAGAATTTATTCTTCAAGTCAACAACCAGAAGGGGCATCTTGCAAGTAAAAGTCCAATATCTATTGGCATCTGTACATAATTCTTAACACTAAGGGGATTCTCCCTGGTGTTTACCTCACTAAGGCCTTTATTTGGCACCTTGCATATAGTTTTCATTGCATATAACATTGCATCCTCAAAAGCGTAGCATATCCATCAAAATGGAGCATTACGCCATTGAAAATTCAAACATGCATCAATGCATAAGCCAGTTTATATGTACCCAGAAGGTACGAAGTAATGTATATCCCCAGAAGAAGTGTCATCTTTTCTCTCTAGTGTGGATCAGACACAATGTCTTTCTTCATCAAAATCGTTGTCTCCAAGGTTATTTCCCGTATGCTGCGTGCAGCTTAGAGTGCGAATGAGGATGGGCATTCAACCCATCTCATTTTTCAATCATTTGAATAACCATACTTGGTGTGTGGCAATTCGAACGATTGCCACTCTTGAAGAGTTACACCCCGCCTTTGGCCTGAGGGATTAATGTAATTCTTATGCTTCGCAAGCATCAACATCTTCGTGATTATGTCTTTTGATCGAGTCTAGTCGTCACTAGTCTCCGTGGTCCCTTCCCCCGTATGGGAAAACTTTTCAGGTTCAACCCCCGTGTTGTGAATCCTTTACCTTCCAACAGTCAAACAATTCCAAAGCCCAGTTCTCGCCCTGGCAAATCAAGTCAAAGCCCTGGTTCTCGTCCTGGCAAAACTCTCCAAATCCAGTTCCCGTCCTGGTAATCACTTCAAAACCCAGTTCCCGTCCTGGTAATCATCTCTCCAAATCCAGTTCCTGTCCTGGTAATTATTTTCCAAATCCAGTTCCTGTCCTGGTAATTATTCTTCAAAGTCCAATTCCCACCTTGGCAAACCTTTTTCAAAGCCCAATTCCCGTCTTGGCAAACTTTTTCAAAGTCCAGTTCTCGCCCTGGCAAACTTTTTCAAAGTCCAGTTCTCGCCCTGGCAAACTTTTTCAAAGTCCAGTTCTCGCCCTGGCAAACTTTTTCAAAGTCCAGTTCTCGCCCTGGCAAACTTTTTCAAAGTCCAGTTCTCGCCCTGGCAAACTTTTTCAAAGTCCAGTTCTCGCCCTGGCAAACTTTTTCAAAGTCCAGTTCTTGCCCTGGCAAACTTTTTCAAAGTCCAGTCCTCGCCCTGGCAAATCATTTCTTTCATTTTTGATCCTAGGTGAAGTCAGTTCTCGCCTGACAACCACCATTCATCCATAATTTCCTACTGTAAAACCAATTTCCAATCCCCAGCAAGTCATTATTCTCTTTCCCCATTCAACCATTGCTCACCGAAAATCTTTCCACCAGAAAAAAAGAATAAATTTCTCTTTCCCCAGCAGATATCAAAAACAAAAAATAAGGATGACACTTACACTTCTCTTTCAGGACAAATTTCTGGTCTTGATATTTAATCTTCTTCCACCTCGAATGTTCGAAAGGCTAGCGCCAATCTCACCTTCAGGTTTAAGACGATTAAATAGGGGCAGCTATCATACCCCAAATTTGTCCTACCCTTAATTTTTAACTGACTTAGCTTTACATTTCATCTGCATACCTCCACTAGGCCATTAACATGACTTTTCATTCATTCATCAAATAAAATATCTAAAAAAAAAAAAGCGTGGGATCAAGGATCTTGGAAGCTATGGTTTTTGTATGTCGTTCAGGGTGAACTTCTTTCTCCTAAAGCTACAAGGTTTTCCTCCATGAAGGTTCATCAGAGGCAAAAAGACTGGTTCTTATACACAATGTCTACAATCGTTGACTCATCAGAGATTTGTTGGATTTCATGTCGAGGTGTCCTTATGTGCTTCAATACTTTCTTCCTCGAGGATTCTTCGATGCACTATTGTTATGGTGGATTGAAATACCGATGTGATTCATGGCATGAGAGATGAACTTGTGGATTCATTTTGATCAGAGAAGTTTGGTTCTCATCATTTTTACTTGTTGCTTGCAATACAAGTTAGAGTGGACTTGAGTTTATTCTTAAAGACTTGAAATGGATTTGCATAAAAAAGAGAGGAGTAATCGAAAGTGCTTGGTATTCCCGTTACAAGACTAAGACGTGCATGATTATTCATCAAAAAGATTTGTTAGGCATTGGTGAAATTCCATTCAAATTCATTCAACCATTCATTCAAAATCTATACATTTATGTTCATTATCATCCAAGTTTCAAGCCCAAGTCATGTGAATACCGATCATCATTCAAGCGTTCGATTCAAACTATCAAATTCCGATTCAAAATAACCACGTCAAAATTTCAATACACAAGTTCAACTCATGTTACATAATATTCAAAAAGGTCCACATTCAAATTACAAAAGTCAAATACCCAATACAGAAAAATCATACAAAAAGAATATACCATTCAGTGCCCTTTTACAAAGTTCTTTCACATTACACTTTCAATCATATCCAAAAAGTCCTATTCTACTGTATGAGTCAAATGAGCACAAGTCATAAACCATTACAGAAAACTTTCACATTACATCACCAAAAATATTTTACACAAAAAAACTACATCCTATTTTGATCATGGATCTATTCTCCATCCCTAAACCTACTCTTCAAACATTATCCTTCAAACCCTTTGTCCCATCTTCATGACCTCACACCATTTGCCTTTTGTTCATGCTCAGCCCTGCAACATATCGGTCCACCACAAAATACATTTCAAACTTTTCAGTATGAGCTATGACAGAAAATTCCCACAGTTTCACTAACAGTTTAACTACATACACTTACTAAACAAACCATTTGTCAGTCCGAAACCGCGCCACAAAATTGAATCGTATCGACTCATGAACCAGTCTGCAATTAAATCAAGTTCCTACACAAGTAAAAGGATCAGTTCAGCAAATAAAAACCAGAAAAGAAACAATTAACACCGAGTCGGCGATACACAAACCGGTTCACAATCTCCAACAGGTTTCAAACTTCATCAACAGTACAAAGCCACATAACAGAATTCCAAATACTATAACTATCCTGCAATTCACATACATAAACTACATGCCTGCAAGTCCAAAAAAAACAGTTCCATATCTAACAGAGTCAATCCTGCTCAAGAAATTCCCAAGTGAGAAGTCCACACATACAACCCCATGTTCATCATATAAAAAAGAAAACCATAACCAAATTTGCCATGGTACAAAAACCAACTTTTCCTCTAACAGTCACACATTCAGTCAAACTCACATACAACAAATTGCAGCCCCTGCAACTTTGAACAAAACAGCAGCAGCCCCATACACTTCAAAATCTCTAATCACTCAACAGTACTTTACTAACAGTTTCCTTCAAAACCTAATGACTACACAGATAAAGCCCTGCAGCCATACATAAACACCTTCGAAAACTAACCACCATTCCCCTAACTAACTTTTCCTCACCTTCTAACAGTTTTCATTTCAACTAACTCAGCTTCTAACTGATATAACAGTTCCTTAACCGATTTCTAACTGATTCCCTAACAGTTCTCTAACCACTTTCTAATAACCTAGGCAATTCTCAAAAACCTAACCGATTTCTCTAACAGATTTCCTAACTACTAACCTATCCATTACAGAAACCTCACAACAAAATCAACCCTCCTCAACCACACTCCAATTCATCAGAAAATTGACAACAGAATTTCAAAACTAACTTCTAACAGAATAAGTAACCGCCCAAACTATTTGGTAACTAACTTGTCTCAATTCCTAACAACCTCTTAACCTCCTAACCAATTCTATAACTGTCAAAAACACCCAAAACAGAAATAACAAACTCTCTAAACAGCTCTAACCGACTAAATCCTCACCCTCAGATCATATAACAGAAAACCTTAATCCAAGGGCTCTCATCCACTCACCTCTAACTGAATTCTCAAACCCCCATCTCTATATAACTGAACCATTCATTCCTACACTTCTTCACGCACCATAATCATCGCTTCACACCATTTCTTCCACCATTTTCTCACATCCAACCTATCATCATCTTCATCTCTGCAACTCCATCACCTTCTTCATCATTCATCTCTCTCCCTTACCTCCACCAAAAGCTCACCGATCCACCATTGATGGAGCTTCAACATCTGAAGCTCTTATCAGTTGAGCTCAGCCACCGCCTCACTGCAACCTCACCACCTCTAAGCATCATCATCCCCAACACTCTACTCTCCACTCACGTCAATCTCGGAACACAACAAACGGCCAATCGATCTCATATTAATCACGCGCAGAGCAACTTCACAACTCAGAATTCGTACAAAGAAAAATCACAGAAAGAAGAAGAAGAAGTATCGAATCCAAATTAATAGGATAATCGAAAACTCACCGGAAGACCATCGTCGTCGCGTTTATTTCGCACGATTCAAGCGTACACAGGGAGCAAAGACTCTCCTCTCCGGTCTCCTCACAGCTTGGTGCGCATACTTCAAACAAAGAAATTGAGACGAGGGAGACGCGAGGCAGAGAGACGACATATCGCTGCTATTGAATCACGGTGGCCGGAGATATTGATTGGAGGAGAAGTGCTGCCGCAGTCGCGAGGGTCCGAGACGAGAGAGAAGTGAGTTCGTGAAAGCTCAGAGGTCACAACGTGAAACTCTAATCCCCTTTCTTTATTTTCTTTTCTTTTCTTTTTATTTTTTTGTTTTGTTTATTATTACTAAAAATCTGAATAATGAATCTGAACTGGATCAAAATACCATCGGGCCTATCACTATGCACACCCCCCATAGAGCCCACTCACCTTCTCCATTTTTGGTCATGATTGAACTCAGCAACAAAAAAAGGTCATTCTGGGCCTATTTGCGTGGGCCTACGCCTGATTTCCTCCCTGCACCTTATTTTCACACTTAAACCCCCTGACTCCATTAAAATTTGTAGATTTAGGTTCATTTCCATAATAGTCTTTAGAATTTTTAGTCGATGTAAAAATCATAATCACCATTAAAATTTGTTGGATTTTTTAGGTAATTGTTGACATAAAAACTTTCACATTAAAAACTCATAAAAAATAGTAGTTTTAGTTTAATTTTGCATTAATGCCTGAATTGTTTTTGTGCTATGTTCATGTTATTTTTGTATAATTCTTGTGTGATTTTTGAACTTGTTTTTGGCCTTATTTTAGGTCTATTTTGTTAGTACCATTTTATTACTCCTTTTAGAACCTATCCCATGTTAACATTTTGATTCCCTTGTATAGACTTAGATTAGAATAACTCTAGGCTTAGAAATTAGGCTAGTCCCCCTCTTTTCATCCTTTTTCTTTTACAACACTAAAACATCTAATAAATGCTTGAATAAAACTCCCATTAAAAAATACAAAGAAAATACTTAAAACACTAATAATCAAAGTGAAAATTCTTAAAAAGGGAATGGAAGCTTGGATCTCCCTTGCTTTAGGGAATCATTCGAGTGCCTGGATTTCCCTTGCTTTAGGGTTCCATTCGGGCGTAAGTTCCCAAATTCTAAAAGACACAAACCAAAGAGTAACTCGAGTTTCCCTTGCTTTAGGGATTTCCTCGAAACACTCAAACTCTCTCTCTTTCTCTCCTTTCTTAAGGGCATTGTTATCTCCGCTCTATTGCATCCTAGGCTGTCCCCTTATGCAAGAGCGCGAGCGTTAACTCCGCCCAACTAAAAAACACAAAAACAAACAAAAGTATGGAGCCGAACTACGGCGCTCTGATTCCTGAAAAGGATACGTAGGCATCAAGTCGCGGGGCTTGAACGAGCACATTTGTAAATAATTCCTTCTTTTCCCCGTATTTCTTTTGCATTCATTCGCATATAGACATAGACATAGTACACACCCTTTAGATAGAAACAAACATAGGTGGATACCATCGAGTACGATGGGCGCGAGGGGTGCTAATACCTTCCCCTCGCATAACCGACTTCCGTACCTTGATTCTCTGGTCGCAAGACCTTGTTCCTTCCTATGTTAGGTTTTCTGATATTCCTTTCCCTTATGGGATAAATATATTGGTGGCAACTCTGTTCATTTTTCGCGAGCGTGCGACACAGGAGAACATCAAGGAGAAAGGGGTGGGGTAAATAAAATTTTGAGCCTTTTATCCATTGTTTCTTAAACCATGAACCAAGCCAAGTTACAACATTCAAAAGTCCTAATTGAGGCAAGGTTAACTACGAAAGCATATTAAGCAGGATTTTGTTATACTGGCTCCTAGGGTTGTTAAAACTGTTCCTAACCACTGCGCTTCTTCAAACATTCATTTCTAATCATCCAGTCCTAATTCATAACGAACTTCAATTTCAAAACTTGCATACGCATCGCATTAGAGTTACTTATCAAATGGTACAACATCGTCTACGAATATACACTTAGCATCAAGGAGATCTCGAAATTGGTTAATCAAGGGCGATCACTTCTAATAAAGACTCTTGAATGGGGGAATCACGTTCAGAGGGTTCTCCTAAACAGGGGCAAAATTTCAAGGATTACAGGGGCATACAATCAAGGATCCTATTAACTAGGGGCATTCATCTTAAGGTTCAATCGACTTGGGTCACATCTCAATCAGGGGCATGTCAAACATGGGAGGAATTTAAACCAAAAGGATAGAACACTATGGATAACCCTCCATACCCTGGAGATCAAGGGCATGCCCTTCAATCTAAACGTCGAAGCATATTGCAAGGTGATCCGCTGTCGCGCGCGGATAAAAAACGAGTTGTTTTTCAAAAACGTAGTACAACGACAAATTAACTCAGATTATCGTCTCACAAGGATTCTTGTATTATATTAACTAATCAAATTAAGGGGGGGTTGGTTCAGTTTCAATTTAATATAATAGAGTGAAAAAGTGATTAAAATAAGTGATTATGTAAATAAGATAAAATGACAATTCTACTGATTCGGTTACCGACTTATCATTGGTTTAATAAACTTCAATCCCCCAAGCGGATTCTATTCCCCTACCGATTACAACACAATTTAACAAGCGAAATTGACATTATAAGGTTTCATTCCTATTTTCCAAATAAAGCAAACGGATTAAGCACAATCACGAATTAAGCAAACGTGATTCTAACATACACACTTTAACGATTAAGCAACGATAAAGTATGATAAAAATCAAGGAACATAAATCAATCGGTATAAATCAATAATATTCTATATAACTCGAATTAAGCAAACAAGACATATAGATTAATATCGAAAGGGAAAAGAAATTGAATTAATGATTAAAAACCTCAAAGTATTGGAAACCGTAACCAGCAGAAATTGCCTTCGGGGATTAGTTCCTCATCATTCGTACAAAGCTTTCAACATTATTTGGTGAAAAGTTAAATTGTGAATGGTCAATGGTGAACAGTGTTTCGTGGCTGCTAGACCTATTAGGAATCAGCCAAAAAATGTTTATGACCCAACTGGGTCGAATTACAAAACCCGACCCACTTCTAGCGACCCGAAACACTAAAATAAAAAGTGCTGCAGCTTTAAACGCAAAACTGGGAATTATCGGCTCCGTATCTGACTTAGACTCCAACATGAAAGTCGTAGCTCTCTCTCTTAGCTTTCTGGCGATTATTCGAACGCCTCAATCAGACTCTTGGAACTCCACTTATGATCATTTTAGTGCAGACTACTAATACTGAAAATAAAGTGCGAAAATCAAATTAAACCAAAAATAAACTAAATTAGAAAAACATTATAAAACATAAAAGTAAACAAAGAAAATCAAAGAAATGCTTAAGAACAAATATAGGAGAATGTGCATTAAAATGTACTGATCAAATTCCCCCACACTTGAACTTTTGCACTCCGAGCAAAATAAAATTAAAACTCAAAAGAAACACCCAACAATATTTACTCATTCTGGGCTACAAACTCTTCTGCAGTTAAGATTGCATCAATAGGTACTAATCTTGCAAACTAAGGATATTGTAGGAACACAAATCCGCAATTGTGTGGTCATAAGCCTCCTGAACACACAAACCACTTCGAATAATGTTATTATGCCACAACCTAACTTAATCATCCTCCTTTTTACTCTTTTTCATTCTGGCGCAATCACATTAAGCCCGTTATCTCCACACACTCATAGTAAGGCTACCGGTTAGTGACTCTGATCCTTTTTTGCATGGGGTTCTGGTACCTAAGTAGTATACCCCTTTTATTCCCCAATTGTAGTTGCGGAGGATCGGACCGTAATCCTCCCTACCAAGTTCAGTACCAGAAACCTCTGAACCAACTAACAACGGGACTTGAAATCTCTTTTTTTGTAGGTTTTACAACCGTTGGGTTAAGTGACCGGGTGAGGGTCACCAAACTTAGAAGGTGCGTTCCTTTTTTTTATTTTTTTATTTTTGTAAAACTTGGATCACTCACTTATTTTCATCGGCCTCCTTATGTAGAGCATGTGTGAGATGGTGCCGACTGCAAAGATAAACTACTCAAGAGCTATTAGAGAATGATAATTCAAGGCTATGGCATAATAAGTATTCAAATTAACTTCCATACGCAGGAGACTTACGGTGTTAAGACGATACCGATCTTGTGAACTTTTCCCAAGTCTCCACAACTAACCACAAATTAATCTATAGCCTAAAACTTTCAAAAATATACTTTTTTTTAAGAACTGAAAACAAAACAAAAACAAAAAAAATTTGAAAGAAAACAAAACAAATAAATGATTCTCTCCCCCACACTTAAGACATACATTGTCCTCAATGAAATAACATAAATATAAAATAAGAGTGAGAGAAAGGAAAGAACACACCCGAGTAGTCAAGGAGGATATGTGATCACATAAGCAGCTTTTCCCAAAGAGATATATTCTACACTTTCTTCTTCCAAAGTGGAGATCTCATGGAGTAGCTTTGGGTAATGCCCATTGAATTTGAAATTTTTATTAGTGCCTTCGCCATTTATTCCAGGATCAAAGAAGAATCTTCGATAAGTAAAAGTATTGAATGGGCATGTGATCTTCTTTTCCACAATATCAGAGATCAAAAGATTGAGGGGCTGTCTCACTACTTTTGTTTCATCTTCCCCTTCAATTAAGACCCTATGCAAAATCATAGATGGGCTAATATCAAGAATTTCGGTCAAAGTCCACCCAATCACCTTCTTATGCTTCTTCAAAACTTGCAAAATCTTATTTTCTTGATCAAAATCAATGTTAGAAGAAATTATAACCGACAGCATTTCATTCATCTCTAAATAAGCATATTTAAGATTTTCAAGAGTTGGTTTCAGCTCAGGGGAATGTGGCTGCTCAATGGAAGGAGTGCTCGGGGCAGCCGGGATGTCAAAAGTATCAGCTGCATGAACAACTTCATCGATAACAACTTCACCTATAGTAGATATGTTACCCTGCAAGGCAGCATCAATCTCAGCACATACAACACAAATATTAGTGTCAGTACAATCAGAACATAAGTAAACATCATCAAAATCAGACACTGATGGAAAATCAGATGCAAGCAAATCAGTACAAGTATCATCAACAGTTTCAGAAAGCAACTCTATTTGAAAAACAGAATGCTCTTCCAAGGGTTGTTGGTTTGATCCTTGAGCTTGCTGCATGGCATTCAATAAAGTGGCAAGTTGTCCAATTTGTGTTTGCAAAGTTTGAAGAGTAGAATCTATTTGTTGTTGATACTGAAGATTATTTGCAGCCATTTCTTTGACAATATCCTCTAGTGAAGGTTCGGAAGGTGCACAACACATAACCTCAAATTCATTCAGATGCTTATGCGGATCCTCACCTGCAAAACCATTAAACCTAGGCAACAAATGTATTAGACCAGATTTCAATTCAAAAGGTACATCAACATCAGGATACTCAATGCATAAGTTCGCATCAGGGGCAGCCAACTGTCTTAAGGTTCTTTGTTCAGCCATGTTATCAACAAACACAAAATACCAATTATGTCCCAAACAGGCAAAAACAAATAGAAAGAAGAAAACGATTAAAATAAATTCATAAAAATATAAAAACACTAAATTTAATCTGATTAAGACAAATAAGAATTTTGGGAATTTTTTTGATTTTTTCGACTCTATGAAAACAGTAAAAAAATTCATTAAAAATAGAAAAACAATGAATTTGGCAATTTGGAGTTGAATTCCCTTACTCTTGTAAAGTAAGGGAGTATTGATCGCACAATTTTTCTGCTCCCAGTAGGCAAAAACAGATTATCGATCAGACTCAATTTCCAAAAAAAAACGCTTTTTCGACTCAAAAAGGCGTTATGGCCGAAACCGCGAGGAACCTATGGCCCAAACGCACAAACACTAAACCTAAGACTCTAAAATCAGTTAATAACGACAAGAATCCCCGGCAACGACGCCAATTTGATCCGCTGTCGCACGCGGATCAAAAACGAGTATTTTAAAAACGTAATATAGCGACAATGACTCGAGTCGTATCACAAGGATTCTTGTTTTGTTATTAACTAATATAAATATAATTGGGGTTTATGGTTTTAGATCGATTTATGAACAATAGAGCAAATAAGAGATTAAAATAAGTGATTATAAAATAAGCTAAAACGACAATTTGCTGATTCGATTCCTATCTATCATTGATTATTGTAATTCCAACCTCCTAAGCGGATTATCTATTCCTATTCGATCATAATATCCATTGACAAGCGCAATTGATAGTATAAGTTGTATGTTCCTATTATCCGAATTAAGCAAACGGGATTAAGTTTCATGAATTAAGCAAACATTAATTAAACAGACACGATAACGAATTAAGCAAACGATAACGTGACTATAGTTAGGATCATACAACCAATCGAATTAAATCAATATAGTCTATGCAAATCGAATTAAGCAAACAAGAGGCATAGATAAATATTGAAAGGAATAGAACTGAATTATAATTTTAATAACCTCAAGGTCGGAACCTGAATACAGCAATTTGTCTCAAAAGAATTAGTTCTCCATGGAATTCGTACAAGCTTGACTCATAATTTCTTGAATAATAAAAACGTAACAATGAACATTAGCGGCCAGACCTAGGTATATGGGAGAAATAATAATTCGGGTCATAACCCAACTGGGTCAAACAAACATAACCCAGACCCAAAACTAACGATCCAAAACTAAATAAAACTAATGCTGCAGCTTCAAACGAAATTCTGGAAAATATGCGCTCCGAATCTGACTTTGACTCCAACACGAAAGTTGTAGCTCTTTCTCTTAGCTTTCCGGCGATTATTAGAACGCTTCAATTGGATTCCCGGAGCTCCACTTGTGATCATTTTAGTAGAGACTACTAATGCTAAAAATAAAGTGCGAAAATCAAATTAAAGCAAAAATAAACTAAATTAGAAAAACATTATAAAACATAAAAGTAAACAAAGAAAAAGAAATGCTTAAGAACAAACATAGGAGAATGTGCATTAAAATGCACTGATCACAAGATTATTCCTCGGGGCAC
Organism: Vicia villosa; assembly: GCF_029867415.1. NCBI lineage: Eukaryota > Viridiplantae > Streptophyta > Magnoliopsida > Fabales > Fabaceae > Vicia > Vicia villosa. The sequence goes on from NC_081181.1 coordinate 13,220,773, forward strand.
TTCCTTCATGGCTTGGAGATCAGAGGCATCTTTTCCCACGAAAATATTGGGGCAGTGGATATCAAATCCATATGCCGAATAATTCAAAAGGTTAAAGGTGTGGACAACCTCAAAAGGTAAAGGTGTGGAAAACCTCAAAAGGTAAAGGTGTGGAGAACCTCAAAGGGTTAAAGGTGTGGAGAACCTCAAAAGGTTACAGGTGTGAAGAATTGCAAAAGGTCAAAGGCGTGGATAATTTCGAAAAGTCAAAGGCGTGGAGTAATTCAAAGGGTCAAACCGGGGCAAGACGCACAGCAAAAGGAAAAGGCGTTCTCACACTTTACCACATCCGACAAATCTTTCTCCTAACTACGGTCTTCAAAATTCAAAAACAGGGATTGGGAAGTCGCGCTAACATCACACCCTACAACATTAGCAAGCTATATATGCTTTGGTTATCAACAACCTATCATCGGGGCATCATGCAAATATACATAAGTCATGCATTACATACATTGGTTGATACATTACACCACACCTTTTTTAGGTAGTCTTCTTTGAGACAAATCTTACGATCCTTTCTAGGAACCTTTTCAGGTAGTCTTCGTTAAGACGAATTGTCATCCTTTTCAGGAACCTCTTCAGGTAGTCTTCTTTAAGACATTCTTTTTCTAAGAACCTTTCTAGGTAGTCTTTTCTAAGACATTCATCGCCCTTTCCAAGAACCTTTTTAGGTACTCTTTTTTAAGACATCTTTCAGCCTTTCCAGGTAGTCTTCTTTAAGACATTCCTTATCCTTTCTAAGAACCTTTTCAGGTAGTCTTCTTTAAGACAAATTTTCATATCCATTCCAGAAACCTTTTCAGGTAGTCTTATAGAAGACATTATTTTGTTCCACTCGTTACATCAATCAACATATACATAAGCATAAGCATTATCCACATACATAAACATTACCAAGCCAGCATAAGCATAGCCGTGGTATAGGGGCAAACATGGGTTAAACAGGTTCAATGGGCTTAAGGAGATAAAATCTTGGATTGCATCAGCATTAGCATATATACATATGCATCAGCATAAGCATTCGAGTCAACATCATAAGACATCTACCATGGTACAAATGTCAGGATCATAGGCATGTAGACGCTACGCTTTACACACTACGCTTCGCACGCTAACTTGGTACAGACAGCATATACAACGCCAGGTCTCTGGCTCTCATATTTCTAAATTTTGCGGATATGTCAAAGAAATTTGGTGCAGGTAAGCTTGTCAGAACTATGGCGAGTGATCCCTATTGGTGCAGGTAAGCTTGTCAAAACTATGGCAAGTGATCCCTATTGGTGCAGGTAAGCTTGTCAGAACCATGGCAAGTGATCCCTATTGGTGCAGGTAAGCTTGTCAGAACTATGGCGAGTGATCCCTATTGGTGCAGGTAAGCTTGTCAGAACTATGGCGAGTGATCCCTATTGGTGCAGGTAAGCTTGTCAGAACTATGGCGAGTGATCCCTATTGGTGCAGGAAAGCTAGTCAGAACTATGGCGAGTGATTCCTTTGGTGCAGGTAAGCTTGCTAGAACCATAACAAGTGACTCCTTTATGCAGGTAAACTTGTTAGAACCATAACAAGTGATTACTCTCTCATCCAAGATAACTACGAAGACTTAATAGAACTATAGTAAGTGGGTTACACCAACTGCGAAGACTTACTAGAACTATAGTAAGTGGGTTACACCAACTGCGAAGACTTACTAGAACTATAATAAGTGGGTTACACAAACTGCGAAGACTTACTAGAACTATAGTAAGTGGGTTATTTACAAACTGCGAAAGCATGCTAGCACTATAGCAAGTTGATTATCTTCTACACAACAAACAGCGAGCCCTCGCTATTGCTAGCTACGTTTATTCATCACGTTAGTCCCTCGGCAGTGATCTCCTTCAAATCTTCTCATTAATATCATCTCCGGCAGCAAATAGGGATTTATTTTCCCTGATCACAGATTGTTATACGGAGTCACTAATGCGCTTCGACCACATAGTAGTATCCATACATCTCTCGTCCTTTCCAGGAACTTTGGTGTAGGTAAGCTGGCGTGGCAAGTGAACTATTTTACAAAGGGTTTAATAAAGGGTTTTACAAAAAGGTTTTACGACAAGGTGCTACGAAGGGTTTTACAAAGGGTTTTATAGAAGGGTTTTACGGTCTACAAAGGGTTTTACAATAGGGTTTTACAAAGGGTTCCTCAATTGGGTTTATTCATCACGTTAGTCCCTCGACAGTGATCTCCTTCAAAATTACAAAGGGTTTTACAAAGGGTTTTACAAAAGGGTTTTACGATAAGGATCTACAAAGGGTTTTACAACAGGGTTTTTCAAAGGGTTCCTCAATCGGGTTTATTCATCACGTTAGTCCCTCGACAGTGATCTCCCTCAAAACTTCACCGGTAACAAACAAGAGTTTTATTTTTCTTTTCTAAAGTTACTAACATACTTCAACTAACACAACTAATAGTCATGCGTCATTCAATTACATACCTCATTCATACATAGTGCATATACATACATTGCTCTCATTTATTTTGAGAAGATCACTGCATCATACATCACATGCATCATGACATTGCATAAAATTAAGGTTGCCTTTCCAGGCCATGCTACAATCAAAACATGTGGTTCCTTCCAAAAAGCATCTGCTTCACATTCTAAAAGAAGGGGTATTTACCTTGGATGACATCTTTAAGCCCATCTCCCACAGAACTTATTCCCAACAAGTGCAAATTTTAGGGCATTCAATATTCAATCCTCTTCTACCTTTAGATTACGATAGGCAGACGTGCCTATCTACCTCTTTAGGTTTAAGAAGATTGAATAGGGGTAGCTGTCATACCCCAAAATTTACCCGATACGATTCGTGTCTATTATTTATTAGGAGTTTCAAAATAGGAGTTATAGGGTTTAACATTTCAATTGTTAAACCCGTTCTCTTATAAATTGGATAAAATAGGGGTGTGGACAGCAAATATTTTAGGTCCAAACATTAGGCCTGAGTATTTTTATTTTGGATTTATTCTCATAATCTATTTCTAATTGGTTATTATTATTCAAGGGGTGCATGCAAGGAAAAGGGGTGTCATTAAAGCATCATTGGGCTGAATATTGAAACGTTTTGGTCCAAACATTAGGCCTTGGGTTTTTTGTTACAATATATTTATCAATTTCTTTTATTTGAATTAGACATTAATGGGATTATTATTTATTATTATTTATAAGTATTACTATTATTAAGATGAATATGATTAGGATTATTAGTATTAATTTAAATATTATTATTATTAGGATTATTTTTAGTCTTTTTATAATTATTAAGTTAATTGGGCAATAGGCCCATTAGGTGTAGAAAACCCTAATTTGACTAATATAAATAGAACATTTTTGTAGAGATTAAAGGGAGGCCAATTTCCATTCACCACACATTTGTACATACAAAAAAAAAAATTCTAATCCTTATTTCTTTTACGCAATCTATTCCCGTATATACTAACAACTTTCACAAAAACCTACTCACGAAAACTAACAAACCTCCATTGTTTATTATTCTCATTCATCACTGACAGTAGGAAATTACACTAGTTTCTAACCAATCCCTTACACAAATAAACCTCATTCACAATCCTATTTTTCTACCTCACACAAAATAGAAAAAAAAAAGAAAGAATGTCCGCTGAAGATCGAAACACCGTGACCGCCATTCGAATCCTCCGTCGACTATCCTCACGTAACAAATTCACAGATAACGTAATTTCAATCCTACTCTGTTTCAACCTCATTCAACGAAACAACTTTCAAAGAGGAGGACAAATAGCTCTTTCTTGCATTCTTATTGTTGTTCTTCCAGTTTTGCTTGCAGGCTGTTAAGAATTAGAAGATACCAGATGTGAAAATTGGAACAGTGAGATCCATGAATCCTGCGCCGGTAACCACGACTCAACACTCAGTTCATTCTTCAACTTATCATCATCGATTCAAGCGACAACACCGTTGAACCTGCGACACAACAATCTTGTGAATCTCAATACCGATACTGTTTCGCAAACATTTACGCATCAGCTTCCAATCAATAAACACAGCCTTACAACAATAACGATTTCGACGGCGACGCGGAATCGGAAACAACTTCACGTACGTGTACATTAACCATAGCACCGAGTCAGAGGCAGCGCCAACCGATTCAACTCAGTGAAGACGTTACCATAGCCATGTCTCCAAATCGAACCTGCGAAATCCATAGCAAAACGCAACAGGTTCGACGTCGACACCGAGGAACACACGTATCAGATCCACCAGCGGGATCACAACGTTAAGCCGCATCACACTGTCATCAATACTTTGAACGGTGACGCACAACAATCGTTAACTTCACTGGGAGTTCATTGGATTCAACATTGTGGGCCCTTCAATTTTGACGCAAAGCCAACGGCATTATATCAACCACGTTCGCGTTCCTCTCTGGTGGAAGATCAGTACGCACCCTCAACTCACTTTCATCATCAACATCACCCTGAACTCAAACCCATTAACTCGAATCACATCAGAATCAACAACAATTCGAGCTTAGCATCATCATCTCTTTCAACCGAGGTTCACGATCCAAACATGGTTTTAAATTGCGGTCCGCAACCGCAATTGCACCCGCAATATTGCGGATGCGGTTGTCTCCGCAACCGCATCGGACCGCAATTGCGGTGTGATTTTAAAGTCTCGCTTCCGGATGCATTAGGAACCCCATCGGACAATTTTAATCATGTTTTTTTTAAGTATTTTCATCAAAAATCAATATATTAGAATTCTAAAACTCAATTTAAATGAAAAAACATAACATTAAGTGTTTTTCAATATAATATTTCAAACACTTCCTTTTAAAAATTCACGCCGCAACGGCCGCAATGCGCATCGCAACAAGCGCAATGACCGCAATCGCAACATCCGCAACCGCAACCGCATCCGCAGCCGCAACCGCAATTTAAAACCATGGATCCAAACATCCATCAAACAACATCGTGCAACGGTCCTGGTCGCTTGCAAGCACAACATCATCATCTTGGATCTTCGACATCTCTCCGACGGTACTCTCGAATTCTAGCTATTCGCTTCATTTTTGTAACTCGGCTTTGTCGCCATGATTCATGTTGTGTTTTTCGTTGTCTTTGATAATTATTGTTGATGTTCTCGTTCTGGATAAGTTTTAAGAATGTTTGGGATTTGAATTTAATCTTGTTCATTGCTTTTGTTTGGATATGAGAGAAGAGGTGAAGATTGTTGTGCATAAGCAGAGAGAGGGAGTCGAAATGCATAGGAAGAGAGTGAAGTTGAGGAGCGTGGGAGGTGGCTCCTTCTCTATAGTTTGTAGGTTTTTTTTTCATTTTTCTTATTTTGTGTTGGGTTTCAAGGAAAGGCCCAGTCTGATTCCCTAACTGCCAACACCCTACTGCGGGATCCAGCACCCTTCAGAATTTGTTTCATAGATATTTTGGCTAAGACACTAGAGCCCAATAAATCTCTTTATTTACACCACCAATTACCAGCGATACACCCCCGATGTTTTACTTCTTTGCATAATATAGTATTTCTTATTGTTTGTGTAGTGTTACTAATTTCTAGTTCAAATATAATATAAAAATAAATTAATAATATAATTAATATTAGGATTTATTTATTATTCGTTTCGATCGAATTAATCGGTCGCGATGGTTAATAATCTTATTATTTAATTAATTAAATTCAAATAGGGTTTATTTTTGCTAAAAGGTTTTAACCATTCTATTGGTTATGATGATTAGCATTTTCTTTTCTATCAATTCGTTACTATTTTTAATCAAATCTATTGATTATGAGGAGTAACGATAAATTAATAATTTAATTTTAAAATACATTCAATTAGCTAATAGTTATAATCGAATCTATCGATTAGAATTGTTAGCAATCCTTTATAAATCTGTTAATTATGGTGATCAAACCTATTGATCATTGCGATTAATAGAACAAATTAAATCAGGGTTGTACGCCAAACTTTAAAACACTCTTTCATTTTCAAACTACGAATTTCAAAACTGCGATAGGGTAATTCAAAATACCTTGCAAACTACGATAAGGTAATTCAAAATACCTTCAACACATTCATACTAAATCTAAGGTGTACAACCCTGCCCCGAACTACGTAGGCTCTGATCCTCTATAAGGAGGTACGTAGGCACTTGGATAACCAAGGCGAGTCCCCTTCCCTAAAACCTCAATTCGTTCAAATCTCACTTTTCGCCCTATTCATTTTCTTAGCTATTAAACCTTAACATTTAGCCATAAACCTCCGCCTTTAAATTCAAAACCTTAGGAAAGGGTTAAGGGTGCCTAACACCTTCCCTTGATCCGAATATAATAACTTACCCCAAATCTCTTAACTGCGTAGGGTTTCCTATTCGCCCTGATAGAATAGGTGGCGACTCTAAACCTTAATTTTCAGGGCAGGTTGCTACAATATGCGGGCGTGGCCTAAAGTATAATCCACGGTTTTCTTGTTTGTGTCACGTTTTATGGACACCCGTGGCTTGTATAGGCCAGGGTTTAGGTGTCTAGATTAAGGTCGCGATTTTTCTTTGCCATGAGTATGAAACTGTGGCTATATCGTAAAACCACAGTTTCTATTTAATTTATAGCATACAGTTTAGTTTCAAGGTCTTGCCACGGATTGTTTATGACCACCAATTTAAAACCATGGTTATATTTTGTACATTCTACACCATTAATCATGCCACGATTTATTTTTGTGCCATGACATAAAAATGTCATTATATATATATATATATATATATATATATATATATATATATATATCAATATAAAATTTCAACAATAATACTCATTTTTTTAGACATTGATTCATTAGAATCTAATTACAAACAAATTAAACATTAACGTCGAAAACAAAATATTCATTAAGAAATAACTCTACATCAAGTGACGTTACCGATTAATAAAGTCGCTAAAATATAGATAAGTTTTGATGTCATTCTGAAACACAACCAAATTTCTCTCGAGAGAGTCATCCCATATTCAAAACAAAAGTTCTAAGAGCTAGCTAGATAATATAACACAACTATACTATTAATTTGACTCATGCATCATAATATTCTTCTTCTTGATCATCTACTTGTTCTTATTCCATATCTTCACGACAAGCTTCTTCCACATCTTCATGATCACAAGCTTCTTCCATATCTTCTTTACAAGCTTCTTTGTCTTCATTCTGCAAGGAACATGATTCCAAACATACTATAAGTATTTAATTAATACAAACATGTCTTACATATTCAACATGATTCTATATATTCAGCATATGTATTAGTAGTAGTATGTATTAGCAGCATATGTAAGCTTCTAATTTGTGCATATGTATTCAGCATGTGTATTAGCAGTAGTATGTATTCAGCATGATGTTATATATTCAGCATATGTATTAGCAGTAGTATGTATTAGCAGTAGTATGTATTCAGCATGATGCTATTTATTCAGCATATGTATTAGCAGTAGTATGTAAGCTTCAAATTTGTGCAAACTCATTCCATTGTCCATATGCAGCATATGTATTAGCAGTAGTACATATCCTATAGAACTAGATGACTGTAAATCTGTGGACCTCCGATTTTTTTTAATACCGGGCCATACCTCTGATCTGTAGAGATACGTGAACTGACTCTTTTTTTTGTCGCTTAATGCTTTCGCATTTTTTTTGAAATTCACAGAGTCGCCACCGACCTTTTATTTTATCCAATTAAGGAAAGGTTTATAAAAGACACAGAAAAAAGACCTTTAAGAAATTCTAGGTAAGGGGGTAGGTTATACAAAGGGAAGGTGTTAGCACCCTTTGTATCCATGGTTATCCATGGGCTCTTAAGTTTGCTTAGCTCACTTGTCTTTTCGATCACTTTTCAATTGCTCTGAAATTGCTCATATGTGGTTCCAAATACTTTTGTAAATTGAATTTTGTAATGATCCGTGTGTGGATGTATACAAAATGCTTGTTTATCTTTCGAAAGATGCTTTGAAAAGAACGTTAACTTTGTAATAATCCGTGTTTGGATGTATACAAAGTATTGTCTTTTTTGAAAGTTTTGAAAAATCAACAGTGTATGAGAATTTTTGTTTGTTTTGATTTGAGCAAGCAAACTAGGAGGTCTACCCTGAGTTGTAAGGTCTTTATCCTATTTCCTTTAAAAATCTATCCTTTCACCGGATATAAAAGCAAGGTTCGATTTTGTACTCAAAACAGTGGAATTTTGACTTTGATTTTGAAAGATTGAAAAGGGATTTCCTGAAGAGGTGCAAGTGTGATTGTGATTGGATTCAGATATTTATCTTTGAAGTTAGTGATCTAACGGTTCAATTTTATCTTTGACATACACGCAGTTTATATGTGCTGGAAATTAAAGTGCGGAAATGTAAAGTGCGGAAAGTAAATCTACGCTATTACATCGATTGTGCAGGAAATGTAAACTAGCCTATTTACATGAATTTGACATCCTATACATTTATCTAGGAATTTAAATTGCAAGAAAAGTAAAAGGCATGTTTTTTGGTTTTTTATGATTTCTTTTAATTATAATTAATGTATGATTAATTAAATTAAAATGGAGAAAAAAGATGAAAATTGATTTAAACCTAGAAATTAAGTTTAAAATATGTACAAAATATTTATCAATTAATTTTAAAACAAAACTAATTTTTTTGGAATTTTTGAAATTGATTTGAAATTGATTTAAGTTAATTAAAACATAATTATGCAAATAATTATACAAACAATTAAAACTTAAAAAGAAAATTATTCAAAATATGTACAAAATTAGTTTATAATATATAAACAATATTTAATATAAAGAACAATTTTTTAGGATTTTTTGATTGGTTAGAATAATTAAAAAGCAAATATATAAATATATACTAATTAATTATGCAAAATATTGAAATTTTGAAGAAAAATAAAATATTTTTATTTCAGAAAATAATATATTATTTTAGAAGTCTAAAAATATTTTTTGTGTATTTTTTGGATTTTTAAAACTATTTTTAATTAATTTATCAAAGAAATTAAAATAAAATAGAAAATAAAATAGAAATAAAAGGGATACTTATCAGGTGTGATGGGATTGAGGTTCCATGATATGCACGCGTGATCTGGTGCGTTGGATTGGCTTGGAGATTGATCTAAGGGTTCAGATCATGAGGGAGCATGATAGCCATGTGGGAATCAGTGCACATGATTAGTCAGATATTCAAAGTCCACACTGGGACCCACGCTGGCTGACCAGCGAATGAGGAGAAGGAAATCTGCCACGCGTGCAGATAGAAAGGTCAACTTTTGACGGACGAACCACGCTTGGACGCGTGGTCGTCTTCAACCTCCGTCTGCCTTATTTATTAAACAAATAGCGGGGGTTTTAAACCTCCCCTATTTGTACGTCAGAAACACAACTTTTGGTAGCTTCCCACACCTGCAAAAATAAGCGTTAGGGATAAAAACAAGTGACCCAGATCTACTTAAAATCACCTCCTGAACACGATGGTGGTATTAGTTTTGCTATTTGGGCGCTGTATCTATGGATTCGAAGAGGTTAAGGCTTAAGCATGCAAGAACACTTGTTAATGGCATAGAGCTATCCTCACGTGGAAACTCACATGTTAAAGCCCAGACCTGCCCTATAGGACCTCATGAACTCATTAGAATGATTAGTTTATATTGAGGTTAATTAAATATAAGAAAACGAAAATTGTTCATGTATGAATATGAAGAACACTTATGCACGTGATACGACTCTCATGGGACCACACAAAGAGTTTGTTCTTACTTTATATGATCTTAGAAGATGATTGGAATGATTGTATTGTATTGATATTGATTGGAAATATGAAATTGAAAATTACAAAGTTATGGAATTTTGAGAGAAGTTTGGTGTGTTTCTATGCTATGCTTGCTATATTTTCGTGGGTGTCTTGGCTCTTTTGTTTGTGAAATATGCAGCTTCATTTATAGGCCTTGAGGTGCTTAAAATTGAAGCTAAAAGCAATGATTGCTTTTGTTGAATTTTGACTTTCAAGCTTGGAACTCAAGCAACCTTGGCTTGCTCTTTCCTTAGCCTTTCCTTGCAGCTTTCTTGCTGCATAATTAAGCCACATGTGTAAGCTTTAGCTTAGAAAATAAGCTATGATTTATCCATTCATTTTTCCTTTTAATTTTAATCTTAAAATAAGATAAAATCATGCAAAAATGGATAAAAAAAGGTATGGGCTTAGTCTTGGTCGTGGGAGGCCCATATCATCATGGAAATGATGTTTGAATGCTGAAAACATGGCCCCATTTGGAAAAAATGCCATTTTGAACAATGTTGATTTCATGTATTTTCCCAAAATTTAGCCAACTTCAACAAGGTGTAAATCCTTCAATTTTTGTCATATGAAGGAGATCTTGCACTTTTTGGAAACCTCAAAGAGTCCTCTAACCAATGCCTTTGGTCTCATGTCAAAATGATTTTTGAAGCTCCTTGTGTGTCCTTTTGAAAAAAGTGTCTTTTTGTTGACTTTGAAAATGACCTGTAATGTCTTTGATCGTATTTTTCAAATGGTGAATCCAATGACCATGGGATCAATGGCATTTGAAAGATAATTGAATTTCCTTCAAAACAAGCTTTGGTTTGAATTTTTTGGATGAAGGATGAGAGAGTTATGATCAGTCAAAGTTGAGTTGACTTTTCAGGCAAAAACCCTAATTTTGAATCTTAGGGTTTTGTTGATTTTTGATCTTTCCTTGATGAATTATGATCATCCAATGATCAAATGATGAATCCTTTGACAAAATATGGACTTTGACAAAAAATTTCATTTTTGACTGTCTGTTGACTTTTTTGGTCAAACGGGTCGTCTGTTGACTGTTTGAGCTGCTGACGGTGCGTCTGAGTGAATTGAAGTTTGAAAATTTGTATGATGGTACTTTGAGATATATGGATGTGTATGAAATCCATTTGAGCTCTCAAAACTTGTTGCTCCTGTAAAAACAAGAAAAACCCTGATTAGGGACTGTTTGTGTAGGAGACAGTTAAGCGTACCTGATTTTTGTGCAGTATTGAGTCTCTGCTAATCGCGTGATATTCAGAAGACTTCTAGAACAAAAATCTTGGAATTTTGATTTGTGAAAGATTGATTTGATTGATGGTACAAAACACTGAGAATTGTACTGCCAGCAGTTTGGCTGTCAACTGACTGTTCAGGTATTGATGTAGCAGTTAGAGTGAAAAATCAACAGTCAAAGTTAATTTTCTTTTTTGTTGTTTTTTGTTTTTGTTTTATGTAAAAAATGAAAGTTTATTTACATGACTTGTTAGAAAAACACAGGCATAATAAATAACTAATGTTTACTGTTACCAGTACAGTCTGAGTTTCCTGATTTTGCGCCTGCAAAAAGATTTAACTCTGTACCAATTATGTCAGTACTATTTATCTGTAAATAAATAAATAGCATGTGTGAAGTAATAAACAGTATTTGGCGTTTGCGTAAGAATAAATTCAACTGCAAGCCAAATTACTGTATAAGAAAAATTCTAAAAACTAAGTATTTCATATGTCAGGATATTTGTTGAAATAAAAATCCATGATTATATGAGACCCTTAATTTTCAGATTGGAGTTTTCCTGAAAAATATGTGGGCAAATTTTGGGGTATAACAGTTGCCCCTATTCAATCTTCTTAAACCTGAAGAGATTGTCTGAAACCTGAAGGTAGAAGATGATTGAATATTTAGATGCCCTGAAAATTTGTACTTACCTTGATCAGAAGAGATGTTGGAAGTTGCATTTGAATGTCGTCTGCGAAGTGTTGTTGGCAGATTGAAACATTACCTGAGATGGGCTTTCAGATGCCACCTGGTAAATGGGTTGAGGGTTTGTTCATCAGAATGAATCCATTGATTATATCTTGATGAAGGATTTGAAAGTCTTTGTGTTGACTGTTTCGGAACCGTCCAAGGTTACCTCTTTAAGTCTTGGAAGATAATCGTTACGGAACTTGTCCAAAGTTTTTCCGATTTAGATTTTGGAAGTTGATCATTGTGGAACCGTCTGAGGTATCGCTTTAGATCTGCAACGTTAGATCGTTTTGGAACCGTTTGAGGTATCGCTTTAGATCTGCAACGTTAGATCGTTCTGGAACCGTCTGAGGTATCGCTTTAGATCTGCAATGTTAGATCGTTTTTGGAACCGTCTGAGGTATCGCTTTTGATCTGTGATGCTTGTTTTTGAGTTGGTAAGTGATCAGAATGAATCTTTGGCTTGATTATATCTGAGAGAACCGTTCATGGAATTCAGGTGAACACGGCATGTGATTGAGAACATCTTTGTTGAAGATATCTGCCTACCTGAAAAATCAAGTTAGTGATATGCAATGTTTATGATGCATGTAAATGTGAGATATTCCCGGAGAAATATGCATGTTATGCTGTGTATGAATATGCGCATGATGCATGATGTATGATGTATGATGTATGAATGTGAATATGTGAATGTGAATATGTGAATGTGATGTCAAGCTTCTAATTGGAAAAATAAATTCCCACTAGTCAGCTGGACATGAATGTATTGTGATCGTTGATGATCTTTTGTCTTGCTTGAGTACCCTCGTCTGGGGAAATTCTTTGAGAACCCGGGTATCCCGTTGAAGGATCTTTGACTACTGCTTGGGGAACCAAAGGTAACTGGAAGTTCTGATTCCCTTTCAAATGGGAATGAGGAAGATGCATAATCCTCCGATGCACTATCTGACCAAGTCCGGGCGCGGGGATCACACCTTTTGAAGATAGTAATCTGGAACAACCCTGCTGGGGGATAAGACTTCTTTTGAAGAGAAAATCTTTTTGAGGAATTTGCTGAGAAATGCGTTTCTCTTGGTGATTTCCTTCTGATGGAATGATGTCCAGATGATCGGGACATTTCCTGAATGCCATTCCTGTTTTTCCTGGTAAACATCAATCATATTCAAATGCATATGTTCATTCAAAATTATCATTGGGACGCTTACGTATTTAAAACAGAAAAAGTGAAAAGAGCTGCATTGAAAAGAGCCATGATAGGCGGGTTAGCACAGGGAGACAACAATCCTAGAAGTAGGAAACTGTCAGAAAGTTTTGAAAAGTATTTATGAAGATAAATAGCTATGTGAAGATGATCCAGTCAAGTTTCAACTCTGCTATTGCCAATCTGTCTTAGAGCATCTCATCCCTCACTTGTTGGAAGAAAGTGATTGGACTGATCGGTGTCTTTGAGGTGTTGAATCTTGATGGTGAGTAGGCAGCTGAACGGAACACAGTTGTATGCTTCATTCCCTAACTTTTGCCTAGGCCGCCCTTTCAGGTTTTCAGCCTACCGGGATTTTTTGTTTAGTCTCTAATTTTTGCCTGGATCGCCCTTTCGGGTTTTCAATCCACCGAGACGCTCATTTTTGCCTAAGTTGCCCTTTCAGGTTTTCAACTTAGCGAGCTGTTTTTTTTTTTTCAAGAGAAGTATTTTTTGACTATGTCAGCATTCACAGGGTGTGGGAAATCCTCGCCATCCATGGTGGTAAGCAACATGGCGCCGCCGGAGAATATTTTCTTGATTATGAATGGTCCCTCGTAGGTGGGAGTCCATTTGCCTCTGGGATCACCTTGTGGTAAGATGATGCGTTTGACAACCAAGCCACCAGTTTGGTATGCTTGACTTTTGACTTTTTTGTTGAAGGCTTTGATCATACGCTTTTGGTATAGCTGACCATGACAAATAGCTGCGAGCCTTTTCTCATCAATCAAGTTTATCTGGTCCAACCGTGTTTGAATCCAATCGTCTTCGTCTAGATTGGCTTCTTTCATAATCCTTAGGGAAGGAATCTGAATTTCAATTGGAAGAACTGTCTCCATACCATAGACTAAGGAAAATGGAGTTGCCCCTGTTGAAGTACGCGCAGATGTGCGATAACCATGAAGAGCAAAAGGTAACATCTCATGCCAGTCTTTGTAGGTTACTGTCATTTTTGTATGATTTTCTTGATGTTCTTGTTGGCAGCTTCCACCGCGCCGTTCATCTTTGGTCGATATGGAGAAGAATTATGATGTTTGATCTTGAACTGTGTGCAAAGTTCAGTAATCATTCTGTTGTTTAGATTTGTGCCATTGTCCGTGATAATCCGTTCAGGGATGCCATACCGACAGATGAGATTGTATTTGATGAACCGGGCTACCACATTTTTGGTGACAGAAGCAAATGAAGCTGCTTCTACCCACTTTGTGAAGTAGTCAATAGCGACCAGGATAAAGCGATGTCCGTTGGAGGCAGTAGGTTTGATTTCTCCAATCATATCAATACCCCACATTGCAAAAGGCCAAGGAGCCGTCAGGACGCTTAATGGAACTGGAGGTACATGTACTTTGTCAGCGTATATCTGGCATTTGTGACATGTTCGGGAGTGATGATGGCAGTCTGTTTCCATGGTAGACCAGTAATAACCTGCTCTCAGGATCTTTTTAGCCATTGTATGTCCACTGGAATGAGTACCGAAGGCACCATTGTGTATTTCTTCCATGATCTGTTCTGCTTCCTTCTTGTTTACACAGCGAAGTAAAGTCGAGTCATGGTTGCGTTTGTATAGGGTTCCATTGCTTAGAAAGAATTTGGCAGCAAATCTCCTTAGAAACTTTCTGTCATTAATGGATGCCCCTTCAGGGTACTCCTGAGCTTCGAGATATCTTTTTACCTCATGGAACCATGGTTTTTCCTCGGTTCCTTCGGTATTGATCTCATTGCAATAGGATGGTTCATCTTGCCTGTAGATGGTGATCATAGGCGCCTCGTTGTCCCACCTGACTTTGAACATGGATGACATGGTAGCTAAAGCATCAGCTAGTTGATTTTCCTCGCGTGGGATGTGTTTGAAAGTGATTTCTTCGAAGTAAAGAATCAAACTCAGCACATATTCTTTGTAAGGAATTAGATTTGGGTGCTTCGTGTCCCATTCCCCTTTGACTTGGTAGATTACCAAGGCCGAGTCTCCGTAGACTTCCAGGAATTTGATTTTTAGATCGATTGCAGCTTTGAGACCCAGAATACATGCTTCGTATTCGGCTATATTGTTAGTGCAATTGAAGCATAACCTGGCAGTGAATGGTGTATGACCTCCTGTGGGGGAAATGATCACAGCTCCGATGCCATTGCCAAGTGCATTAGAAGCTCCGTCAAAAACCATAATCCACCGGGATCCTGGCCCGGGTCCTTCTTCTGGTCCTGGTTGTTTGTAGTCATTGACTAGCATAATGTCTTCGTCTGGGAAGTCAAAGTTCAATGCTTGATAATCATCCACTGCTTGATGAGCCAGATGATCAGCTACCACACTTCCTTTGATTGCTTTTTGTGAAGTGTATTGAATGTCATATTCTGTTAAGATCATTTGCCATCTCGCTATTCTTCCAGAGAGAGCAGGTTTTTCGAACACGTATTTGATGGGATCCATCTTGGAGATTAGGAAAGTGGTGTGATTTAGCATGTACTGTCTTAGTCGGCGAGCTGCCCAAGCTAAGGCACAACAAGTTTTTTCGAGTAGTGAGTATCTTGTTTCACAATCGGTAAACTTTTTGCTAAGATAGTAGATTGCGTGCTCCTTTCGGCCGGATTCGTCATGTTGTCCTAGTGTCGCGGGGAAAAATCGTTGTCTTTTTTTTGGGATGAGACACCTGATGCCTTCTTTGGGCTCGAGTGCTCAAAAAAATGATTTTTCTTTTGTACGGACCAAACTTTTTATTGTTTCCAAAAGAGGAAAAGGAAAAAAGTTGCAATAACCTTAAAAGTGGGGGAGAGATCTTGGGTAAGAGGGTTGGTTATACGAAGGGAAGGTATTAGCACCCAACGTATCTATAGTACTCTATAGGTTTCTTTGTTTTATTTATTCCATTCTTGTTAGGGTGGAGGTTCTTGTGAAATAGGTGGGACCTAAGGTGTTTGTTTGACTATGCTCGCAAAGATCATCGCGATCCTCTGCATACATATCCCCTAGAGGGAATCAGAGCATCTGTAGCTCGGGGTCTACGGGTGCTAAGGTTTAAATGGTTTTTTTGTTTTATTTTGCTCGCCAAGGATCGACCTTGTGCCTACGTATTCTCAAAGGGATGTTGAGAAAGTCAGAGCAATCGTAGTTCCCACTTATGCTAGTGGAAGCAAAGGAAAATAGACAAATGTCATCTAAATGTTCGATGTATCTAATCTATATCATCACATACATCTGTTTGATTTTGTTTGAAAATCTTTTCATTATAAGCCCGGGGCCATGCCACTTAGGGTGCTTAGAATGATAAAGATGTTTTTGTTGTTTAACCAGCCTTGTGGCAAAAGTTTCAATGAAGTCAGCCTTGTGACAAAAACTTTGATTAATCAGCCAGCCTTGTGGCAAAAGTTTCAATGAAGTCAGCCTTGTGACAAAAACTTTGATTAATCATCCAGTACGGTGGTAAAACAGTTTGATTGATTAGCCAGCCTTGTGGCAAAAAGGTTTGATTGATTAGCCAGCCTTGTGGCAAAAAAGTTTGATTGATTGATTGATTGTTTGTGATGAT
The DNA here is from genome assembly GCF_029867415.1 of Vicia villosa. Taxonomy (NCBI): domain Eukaryota; kingdom Viridiplantae; phylum Streptophyta; class Magnoliopsida; order Fabales; family Fabaceae; genus Vicia; species Vicia villosa. The sequence goes on from NC_081181.1 coordinate 13,237,420, forward strand.
ATAAAAGAGATACTCCTAGCATAGAGATGAAAAATGTCTAATCTCCTAGGGTATTTGATTTGGATATTGGGGATGCTTATAAGAAGCCCGTGGGTCCTTGTACGAAGCCCAAGAGGAGGCTATCCGAGGGTCCTTGCATTGTAAGCCCAAGAGGAGGCTATGGGAGGGACAATCCAGGGTCCTTGCATTGTAAGCCCAAGAGGAGGCTATGGGAGGGTCACTCGTTTGTACAAAGCCCAAGGGGAGGCATGGTATAGTTGGTCTGAGCTCTTAGAGCGATTTCACCGGGAAACCATACTCTATGTCCTAACCTAAACTAGTGGAGATTCTTTGCACGAAGCCCAATAGGAGGCTGTGGGGAACCTAGTGTTGTACTAAGTTGAACAAGCACACATATCACACATATGAACAAACATGAACAAGTATGAACAAACATGAACAGGTATGAACAATTATATATATATATATATATATATGACAAAGTGTGTGTATATAATGGAGTTTATGAAGGAAATATACCTGTAAGCATGATCCATTTGTATACACAGGGGCTCGGGACTCACACTCGGGGAGAGGTCCACTTGAGTTTATTCAAAGTTATGTAAACAGGTTTTTACAAAGGGCTTGGGACTTATACCTACATGGAGGCCCATGGTATATTTTTGGGAAGATTTAAAGAAACCTTCATTTTTGGTTTGTTATTCAAAGTTAAAAATCAAATTGATCGAGATATGTACAAAACAGTGTGTGTACAATGAAATACCTAATTTCATGTACAGGAATGGGTATGTACAAAAGGGCTTGGGACTTATACCTACGTGGAGGCCCGTGTTTTATTCACAAAACATGGTTGACTGTTTTATTTACAGACGCGAGGTTTCGCTTTTTGAAAAACTGTTTGAAGATTTGTTTTGAAAGAAGTTTATTCTGTTTGAAGAAAAACTGTACAAAAAGAAAAGAAATGGGACTTACACTCTCTAATATTCGAGAGGCCCCTGTTTTATTTTCATAAAACAGGGTGGATGGTTTTGAAAAAAATGTGAGATTTATTGTTTTGAAAAACAGTTTGAAAAGTATTGTTTTGAAAAAGTTTTCTGTACAAAGAAAAACTGTAAAAGGAAAAAAAAAGTGGGTCTTATACTCTCTAATATTCGAGAGGCCCCACTTCGTTTTGAAAATCATTTGATCAATTAAAAAAATTTAATCAAAAGTTTCAAAAAGAAATGGTTTATCGTTTTGAAAAGAATCGCGATCGCTCGTTTTAAAACGATTTGAATTTTGAAAGGAGTCAAATTAATCAAGATAAACAAAAAGATCGTCTTCAATTAACACTTAGATGATTAGGGTTTATTCAAAAAATATTTACAAGTGATTAACTTTGAAAATCAAATGAAAAACAATATTTTAAAGTATTAAAAAACACTTAAAACATGTCATTTTAAACCTATATAAAAATGTATTAAATAAATCTTTTTTGATGATTTTTTTTGGTATTCATAAAATATGTATATTAAACAAAGAGTATGCAAAAAATGAAGTGAAAATAATGAATTTTGATTGGTTAAATTAATTGGTGAAGTTTGTAAAAAAATTGAAAGAAAAATAGTGCTAAAAAAGAAGGTTTGGTCCCTTGGAGTGTTGAACTCGTGACCTTGAGGTTATTATCCAAAAACTTAGCCAACTGGACCACGCGCGTGGTCTGTTAATACTTGCAACGAATTAAAATATATTTTGAGATGATTTCCAAATTTCAGTTTCAAAAATATGGCGCCAAGAACACAACCCTAATTTGAATTTGAAAATTCTGAAAACTGGATTGTTTTGATCAAGTGAATAGCCTATCTTGCTCGATTTTGGACGAGGAACATGATGGTACCATTTAATTCCATTTATTTTCACTCTAAGATCATTAATTTTCTGATGAACACGAAGAACCCTAATTCCCTAATTCAATCTGAAATCGTGTTTGTGCAAGATAATTGGCAATTGATTGAGGGTTAATGATCTATGCATGTGCAGAAACAAGATAGTATGGCAGTTTTTCATTTATGATGCACGTATGATAGAGTTTGAAGTTCAAGAGAGCTTACCTTAAAAATGTCAAAACTGGAAATCGAATTCTGCAAATGAGGGATTCCAGATGTTGTTTCTTGATCTGAACACCTTCAGTGGACCTTATGGAACATGTTTGAAGTCTTGGAATGAACTGAGAACCTCTTGATCAGTTTGTGGCACCCGATCTGCAGAGCTATGGTGTGAGAATCGAATCTGATGATTTTGATGTTACAGATCATATGTGAGTGCTTGGATAGTTCATATGTGATGTATATGAGGTGTTGGAAGTGTTAGTTTGGACAGAAATGTTCTTGAATGGATTTTGGCATGATAAGGCTTAGGTTATGCAATTATGGAAGTGAGGTAGTGATTCTGAGATTTGAGGTGTTTTTGGGTGCATGAGTGATTCAAACACATCCCATATGATGTTTATGGTTTGCTAGAATCATCACTTTGGCCATAGCTTCAAGGATTTGGAGGTTGGGATTTCTACCTCACTTTGAAACATGAAACTTGCAATTCAAGAAAGAAAGAGAAAACATATGCTTTGTGAGGTTTTGGTGTGATTTTGAATGAGGTAATGACCTCTATTTATAGGCCATGGATTCTGAATACAAAGCTTTGCAACTTGCTCAAAGAATGGTGATTTGGCTTAAGAGATAAAATGGAATCTTTCACATTAAATGCAAATGGTTAAAGTAACTAAACCATGGTTATTTTGGCCAAGCTTCTTATCTCTTTCCCATCTGTCTCAAATCAGAAAATATCTATCAATTATTGCATTGGTGTGTCATCACTTGGATCATTGGCCATATAGTATAGAAACTTAGTGAAAATGGCTTGAAATTTCAAGTGAAAAGTTCACTAATGTCAAAATTCAAAACCATAGCTATGCTCCATATTTTTTCATGCTCTTGGACATTTTGGAAAGCTCATGTTACACACTTCAAAACCCTAGTTGAAAGTTTCTTCAAGACCTTTAAGGAAATGGGTGAAAAAGATCCATGAACTTTGAAGAAAATGAAGTTTTAAGTGAAGTTTTCAAAAAGTACCAACTTTGAAGCACCATATCTCTTAAATGGTTGATCTTATGGAAAAAATTTATATGTGTCAAAGTTGTTTATTGGATCAAAATCTACAACTTTCATTTTGGGAGTTTTTTTCAGTTTGTAGGTGAAATTTTGAGAAATTCCCTTCCAAAGTTTGGAAAAAACCATTGAAAAACACTTAGAAAATTTTCTAAGTATGAAAAGTCAAACTTTTGACTTTTGATTCTTGATTGATTTTCTTGATTTTCCTTGATCAAATGACTTCTCATATCATATATTGATGATTCAAAACTTCAAAAGTCATGGTTGACCAAAATTCCCCAAAAGTCAATGGTGATCTTGTACAGTTGACTTTTTCAGACGAATCGCGTTTCTGGAGATTTCAAATGAAACACGCTATCCTCATCAAATGAATAGTATGAATGGATCATATTGAAGCATTTGAGGATATTGAGCCATGGTTTGAGTTGTGGCACCATGTCCTGATTAAAAAGTCAGTTGCTCAGTGAATTAGGTCAAAAACCCTAATTGTCGACCAGATGAAATTGATGACTGTAGGTCTTGAATTGAGATGTAATTTCCATTGTATATTGTCATAGGGATTATTTGAGGATGATTGAAACCTTTGATTGACTTCCTGGGGGTTTTTAGGGTTTCCCAAATGTGATCCCTGATTTTAGTCCCTGATAGTTCAAAAAAACCTGATCTGAGGATTTGTCTGATCAATCTTTGTGTAGGAGATGTTCTGAGCCAATGGATTAGGTCAAAATGATGCACTTGGGGTCTTGAGGTCATGTCCCAAGTCATTAGGTCAAATCCTGAGCAAAAGTCAGGAGTATGCTGTCTTCAGTCAAAACCCTAATTCAGTCGATTCAAAGCTGTTGAGTTTGTTGAAGTGAATCTCTGAGGACCAAATGTTGATTGTTGATGAAGATGATTCATTTGAGATGAAGGGAGAACAAAACCCTAATTGATTGTTACTTGTACTGATGAGTGATTTCTTGATTAAACCCTGCTAAGCACAAGTAGCAAACACAAGCTATGCAATTTGTTAGAGATGCAAATGATGCATATGCAAATGGTATGAGGTGGTATCTTAGGTCAAAAATTGGGGTATGACACCTAGCACACACCCCATTGAGTCTTCTAACACAGTTAGGTACATTATCAGAGGTCTGCCTTCCACAGGTGGCAACAAGATTGGAGGTTTTTGGAGATATTCTTTGATTTTGTCAAAGGCTAACTGGCATTTGTCATTCCACCTTTCCACTTGATCTTTCTTCAACAGTTTGAAGATCGGCACACAAGTAGTAGTCATGTGGGCAATGAATCGGGCGATGTAATTCAGACGTCCCAAGAATCCTCTGACTTGTTTCTCGGTACGAGGTATAGGCATTTCTTGAATGGCTTTAACCTTGGCGGGATCAACCTCAATACCTTTGCTGCTGACTATGAAACCTAAGAGTTTGCCGGATCTTACTCCAAAGGTACACTTATTTGGGTTCAGTCGCAACTTGTACTTCTTGAGTCTGTCAAACAACTTGTGTAAATGACCCAAATGTTCTTCCTCGGTGTTGGATTTTGCAATCATGTCATCGACATACACCTCTATTTCTTGATGAATCATATCATGAAATAGTGCTACCATTGCACGTTGATAGGTGGCTCCTGCGTTTTTCAGACCAAAGGGCATTACTTTGTAACAAAAGGTTCCCCAGGGTGTTGTGAAGGTTGTTTTTTCCATGTCTTCGGGTGCCATCTTGATTTGATTGTACCCTGAGAATCCGTCCATAAAGGAGAATACCTTGCATTGTGCGGTATTGTCAACCAGTACATCGATGTGTGGTAAAGGGAAATCATCTTTGGGGCTTGCCCGGTTTAGATCTCTGTAGTCCACGCACATTCTGACTTTCCCGTCTTTTTTAGGTACAGGGACGATGTTAGCTATCCATGGAGGATAACTTACAACTTTTAGGAATCCGGCATTGAATTGTTTTTCAACCTCGTCTTTGATCTTTTTTGACATATCAGGCCTACTCCTTCGTAGTTTCTGTTTGACTGGAGTGCTACCTTCTTTGATTGGTAGGCGATGAACTACGATGTCCGTGTCAAGGCCTGGCATATCCTCATAGGACCAGGCGAATATCTCGACGTAGTCTCGCAGCATTTGAATCAGTCTTTGCTTGACGCTGTGTTCTAAATCAGCCCCTATTTTGACTTCTTTCTTTTCTTCGTTGCTGCCCAAGTTGATAACCTCAATTGGCTCCTCGTGAGGCTGTATGGCCTTGTCTTCTTGTTCTAGCAGCCTTGCAAGTTCTCTTGGCACTTCACAATCTTCCTCACTTTCGTCCTCAGTTTGGTAGATCGGATTTTCAAAGTCATGACGGGCAATAGCAGAATCGTTGTTGACTGGATCCAGAGTGTATGTGAATCTGCATGTTAATTATGTGAGTGTGTGTGAAGAAAAAACATAGCTATTAGAAAGCGAAGAAAGAAGGAAAAAGGATCACAAAATTTAAATATGCAAGCGTCCCATGATTTTATTGAATGCACATGATCATGATATGATAAGCCCTTATAGAAGGACCGGTGTGCTAAGGCACACGGCTTTCAAGCTCATGGTTCGATTGTTCAGGAACCACTTTTATCTTTGCACATTATACACAAAGAAAACAGGAAATGGCATTTTACTCCTGGTCAAAGGAGATCACATCCTCAGCTTTCCAGTTGTTCAATCCACTGTTGTGAGCAGGGGATACCCAGCTGTTCCAGTTGCAGTTGTCTTTTTCATCTTCCACAGCATTGATTTCATTAGTGGGAAAATGAGCCGGTGATCCTTCGGGATAAGGGATATACTCTGCTGGATACGAGAGCCCAGGCTGAGATATCTCTGTTGGCTGAGCGAGATGCTCGATAAGGCCGTCCCATGAAGTCGGGATGATGTCTTGAATAGAGATTTGTGCATCTTGGTGAGGAGTGTATGCTGACAGAAAGCAACCCTCGTTATTTGGTATTTCCCTGGCTTTTTCAAGAGCGAAATTGTCATCGTAATGTTCATCCCATCCAGTTGGGACAATGTCCTCCATGGCAATTTGTGAGCTCGGAGGAGCGGAGTATTTCACCATATAGTCATATTTGCCGCTGGGTTCTCCTAGCGTGTCCCATACTTCTTTGGGTGGATTTTGATATTGCTCAGTGGCGGGACTTGTGAAAATTTGATCATTTCCAACTTCATCACCCCATCCAGTCGGGGTAAGGTCCTCCATAGCAATATAAGAATTCTGAGGTTCGGCATACTGATAATTATACCCGCCGTTTGGTTCTCCCACAGCATCCCACATTCCCATGGAAATTGGTGGAATTTCATCTGGATATGGCTGGATGATATGGTTCATGAACACTCCTTCATCTTCAATAGCGTTTACTTCTTGGCTGACAAAGTGTGACATCAATCCTTCAGAACGAGGACTTTGATCATTCTTTTGATTTTCACTAACATAGCCCAGGCCTAGCTTGTCAGACTTGTAGGGTATATCGGGAAGCTGTCCCCATACTGTGCAATCACCCTGTTCAATCATGGCTTTGGCATCTTTGAGAGAAGCCATAGCTGTAGTTGGAGTAGCAGGAATATGCTTGGTGGTAAAGACATCTGGGGAGACCACCTCAAATGATTGGTATGGAGTTTCGATGAATTCGTCCTCCAACTCAACATATTTGGAATTGCTTAGGTGACTAACCACATATTCCTCTTCGCCATAGACTGTGACAATCTTTCCTTTTACTGGATATTTTAACTTCTGATGCAGGGTAGAAGTTACAGCGTTTGCCCCATGTATCCAAGGACGTCCAAGTAAACAGGAGTAGGCTGGGTGAATTTCCATTACGTAAAAGATAGAATCAAAGATTTGAGAACCCACTCTGATTGGGAGATTCACTTTTCCGTATACCGTTCTGGTTGACCCGTCAAAGGCTCTTACCACAACATCACTTGGTTGTAACACAATTCCTTCGAAGTCAAGCTTTTCTAGTACTGTTTTCGGTAACACGTTCAGAGAAGAACCGTTATCTACTAGCACATGAGATAGAGTAGTGCCATTACATTCAATGGAGATATGTAAGGCTTTGTTGTGATTTTTTCCAGCAGGGGTTAGATCCACATCAGAGAAACCGAGACCATTGCTCACGGTTAGATTGGCAACACAATTCTCAAATTGGTCGACTGAGATCTCTTGAGGCACATGCGCAGCTTTCAGGAACTTCATCAGAGCTTTGGCATGAGCTTCTGAATATTTTAGCAGAGATAGCATTGAGATTTTTGAAGCAGTGTGCCCCAGTTGCTCAACAATATTGTAATCACTTTTGCAGATGATTTTCAATATTTCCTCCATTTCTTGCTTTGATGGATCCTCAGCAGTGATCTCCACCGGGGTTTGAATTTGTTCAACTTGTGGCTCTTTGCCTCGAGCGCTGACATTTTGATTAGGAACTGGAACTCGGACTGGACCAGCAGCAACATTTGGAGAAATTTCTGGTGAAAAGATTCTTCCACTTCTCGTGATTTTGCTGGTACCCACAATATTACCCACGGTTGGAGTAGTTAACTTTGCGGTCTCTTCAGTCGAGGTACTCTGCTTAACTCCATGAACATAAACATTAGTTTCATATCCCCATGGGACAGCTTTGTCTGAGGAGTATGGAAATGGAGTTGGACTAGCAATGACTACTGATGCCACTTTGAGTGTAGCAGAAATTTTGAATGGAGCCTTGGCAGAGATTTTGAATGGTAAGCTGGATATCACTGAGGCATCCTCTATTCTTATCCCGTTTGCAAAGACTTCGCACAGCACGTCCATAGAAGGGAGCCTCTCAAACATAATGATACGGCGATCCATCCATTTTTGAATTCCCATCCTCAGATTTTCACAACCATTGGGCAGGCATGAGCAATAAAAGCAGTCGGGGTCACATCCTGGGAAGTAACCAGCTCGGATTAGCTTTCCTTTGACTTCGCAGAGTGGAGTTGATAATTCGTTCACATCATAGATGTAAACAGTGTCCAGGATAGCGTTGACAGTTTTGTCATGCTTTGGCATAGGTGCAGTGATGACATTTGGAGTTTCTGGAGGATCGAACTCAATTTCACCAGCATCTATCATATCTTGTATTTTATTTTTCAGGGCCCAGCAGTGATCTGCGTCATGTCCTGGACAGTTTGAGTGATAGGCACATGTCGCATCAGGGCGATAATTCAGAGAGGAAGTGTTGACATTCCTTGGAGGACCTCTTAAGGTGATCAGATCTGCTTTTAGCAAGTGCTGCAATGCCTGAGAAATTGGCATGTTGATTTTGGTGAAATTTCTTCTTGGTGCATCTAGTCGATGCGTATATTTTGGCTGTTGATCTTTTTGAGGCGCAGATGCGGAGATCAGAACTGCCCCTACAGATTGATGCTGCTCACTTTTGCGACTTTTTTGAATTTGAGTTGCATTGACCTCATTTCTCCCACTGATGGGCCTTTTTGTAGTACCAGAGGTGGAACCTATTTGAATTTTTCCATTTTGAATGCCACTTTCGACACGTTCCCCGGTCAGTATCAGGTCAGTGAAACCTGATGATGAACTTCCCAGCAAATGGCTATAGAAAGGGCCAGTTAAAGTGCCCATGAACATGTCAACTAGTTCGCGATCAGATAAGGGTGGTTGAACCCTTCCAGCCATATCTCTCCACTTTTGTGCATATCCTTTAAAACTTTCTTTTGGTCCCATAGACATGCCCCTTAGTTGAGTACGGGTTGGCGCAAGATCAGCATTGTATTGGTACTGTTTGTAAAAAGCAGCAGCTAATTCTTCCCAAGTATGAACCTTGGTATTTTCCAGCTGGTAGTACCACTCGAGTTGTGTACCCGACAGACTTTCTTGGAAGAAGTGAATCCACAATTTGTTATCCGTTGTATGAGGTTGTATCTTCCTCACATAGGATCTCAGATGTAGTTTCGGGCAAGAAACTCCATCATATTTTGCAAAGACAGGAACTTTGAATTTTGGAGGGATAACAACATCCGAGATGAGCCCCAGATCATTGAAATCTAGGCCAGGTATTTTTTGTATCTCCATAGCTTTCATACGGTCTTCCAGCTGTTGGTATTTTTCAATATCCGGTTCGTCCCCAGAATGATCATTTTCTTCATTTGAAGAGAGAGAGGGTTTAGCAGAACCCTGGTTGCTTTGATTGTCTTCTTGTTCATCATCACCGACTGTTTCAGGGATCGGTGGCTTTGTGAACTTTTTGACTGGAATTTTGATCTTTCTTCTCAGGTGACTCACACCTACAGATCCTTTGGGCTTCTTTTTCTTCTTGATTATCAGGGCTTTCAGTTCTTGCTGCCCCTTTGCCAGTTCCAGAATTGCCACTTGAACTTGGGCATTCTGTGCTTCGAGGTTCTTAATGCTCATTTCAGATTCCATCTCTTCTGACTGAAATAAACAGCGAGAAGATGAGAAATCCGTCATGTGAACCTGTTATGCAATGTGTATGACTGGATGCCATGTGTATGCAATGTATGAAATGTATGTGCAATGTATATGAATGCAATGTATGAAATGTATATGCAATGCATGAAGTGAAATGTGTGTGCAATGTTTCAAGGATCTTAGAGTTTAGATTTGTTAAAGAAGAAACAAACGTTAGTTAATCAATTTATTTCTCTTTTTTTTTTTTGCTTCTTTTTTCTTTGCCTCATTTGGGCTTACAAGACAGAAATAAAATAAATGATCCTTCAGGTCTCCCGTGGACGCTTTCTCTTTGCCCCCAGGAATGTGTTGATCTGCTGTTCTTCTTGAAGCTTTCCGGTGAGCTCCAATATCCTTCTCTCATAGTCTTGACAGTATGATTTGAAGGTGTCTCTTTCCTCTTTGAGTTGAACCCAAGATTTTTGCAACTCTTCTAGGTCAGTTGGCATGTCCGGGTGTAGAATAACTTGAGGTTCATATCCTTCGACCTCTGGTTCAATAGTCACAGGTAGAACAGCAGGATATGGCATAAGGAGTTTCTGAGCATGAGTACGGACCCATCTGAGGTAGGGTTCCATAGGAATAGAATTCCATTGCCCCAGAGTTTTGCTTTCTATTCTATAGACACTGTCCCATGCATGTATGAACCTTCGTCGGTGTCTATGAGAATCATTCTCGTAATCAAACACAATGCCATGGATAATCATGTCATGAGGACCGTTGCTCCTTGCATATCCGAATTGGCGTAGAGCTAAAGAGGGATTGTAAGTGATACCTCCTTTGATGCCAAGGAGTGGCACATTAGGGTACTCTCCACAATGATCAATGATAGTAATGTCTCTTTGAAAGAAGTTGTTCCACCGGATATCTGAATGAGACAAAGACATAATCCTGCGAGACCAATGCATTCTTTGTTCATTTCTCAACACTGATCGTGGAAGATGAAATATAAACCACCTAGCCAGTAGTGGTATACAGCACATGAGAGTTCCTCGTTTCTTCATGGTACGAGTGTGTAGAGAATGTAGAATGTCTCCCAGCAATGTTGGTACCGGGTTACGGATTAGGAAAAGGTTGATGATGTGTACACTTATGAACTGGTCGGGATTAGGGAATAAAACCAACCCATAGATCAAAAGTGCCATAACTTCCTCAAAAGCTGGGTAACTTTTGTTTTCTAGCAGTAGTCGAGCCTTTTCCAATAAGAACTTGGCAAGTAAACCCTTAACTCCACTCTTTGTTTCCCAATTGGACTCGATTTCTGATTTCCGTAGATGTAAAGCAGCAGCAATGACTTCAGGTTTTGGAATCCTTTCTAAACCAGTGAAAGGTAATTGATTTCGAATAGGCAATCCCATTAGTTCAGAGAATTCTTCCAAAGTGGGTACCAACTGGTAATCAGGAAAGGTAAAGCAATGATGTTCAGGGTCAAAGAACTGGAACAGGACCCGTATCATGTCTTCTTCAAATTTTGAGGTAACCAAATGGAGTAGGTGACCATGCCTTTCAGTGAATTGAACATTCCTGGGGAATTCTGACACTAAGTCTTTTAGCTCAGATGGTACCGTTGAGATGTTGATTCGGATGTAATCTTTGGTGGCGGGAGCCATTACCTGCAAAAACAAAGGTAAACTCTTTGATCCTTGAAGTGTTTGGTGCAAAAAATGATATGCTTTATGATGCAAACATGTGGCACACAAAAACAAGTCAAACAATAGCCTTAGGTTTAAAGGCTTGCATGGAGCTGATAGGTGATACCCTCCCCACTGAAGTTGAGTTGGTTAAAACCTGTCCTAGAATTGCATTTGGGTTCTATGATCCTTGGAAGTAACATCTCAATACGGCGCTCGAGCGGCCGATCAAAATATTCCTCGAGGATAACTAACTTCGATCAATTTCAAAGCTAGCCACTTAATAGGCCACAAGTCAAGTTCAACTAAAAAGGTTCTAAGACAAATTAGTGTTTAATGACATTTCGGAAGCCTAATATACTCCTTGATCGTTTTCAAGGGACATCAGTATAAACCAAAGTATCGCACTAATGATGACTACCAGATCAACCGTATCGGTACATGCCGTACAGTTTCCTTGGTCTAATGTCATATACTTAAGGTATCTCGAGATTCGGGTTAGAATCTTTCACACAAGCAAAATACCCAAGCAAGCCTTTGAAAAATAGAGCAATCAAGTCAATCAATTGAAAACATCGAAGTGATCTATTCTCTTAAGGTAACCCCTTTTGAAAACATTTTGTTTTTTGAAAGTATCTCCCCAGCAGAGTCGCCAGTTCTGTGGACCTCCGATTTTTTTTAATACCGGGCCATACCTCTGATCTGTAGAGATACGTGAACTGACTCTTTTTTTTGTCGCTTAATGCTTTCGCATTTTTTTTGAAATTCACAGAGTCGCCACCGACCTTTTATTTTATCCAATTAAGGAAAGGTTTATAAAAGACACAGAAAAAAGACCTTTAAGAAATTCTGGGTAAGGGGGTAGGTTATACAAAGGGAAGGTGTTAGCACCCTTTGTATCCATGGTTATCCATGGGCTCTTAAGTTTGCTTAGCTCACTTGTCTTTTCGATCACTTTTCAATTGCTCTGAAATTGCTCATATGTGGTTCCAAATACTTTTGTAAATTGAATTTTGTAATGATCCGTGTGTGGATGTATACAAAATGCTTGTTTATCTTTCGAAAGATGCTTTGAAAAGAACGTTAACTTTGTAATAATCCGTGTTTGGATGTATACAAAGTATTATCTTTTTTGAAAGTTTTGAAAAATCAACAGTGTATGAGAATTTTTGTTTGTTTTGATTTGAGCAAGCAAACTAGGAGGTCTACCCTGAGTTGTAAGGTCTTTATCCTATTTCCTTTAAAAATCTATCCTTTCACCGGATATAAAAGCAAGGTTCGATTTTGTACTCAAAACAGTGGAATTTTGACTTTGATTTTGAAAGATTGAAAAGGGATTTCCTGAAGAGGTGCAAGTGTGATTGTGATTGGATTCAGATATTTATCTTTGAAGTTAGTGATCTAACGGTTCAATTTTATCTTTGACATACACGCAGTTTATATGTGCTGGAAATTAAAGTGCGGAAATGTAAAGTGCGGAAAGTAAATCTACGCTATTACATCGATTGTGCAGGAAATGTAAACTAGCCTATTTACATGAATTTGACATCCTATACATTTATCTAGGAATTTAAATTGCAAGAAAAGTAAAAGGCATGTTTTTTGGTTTTTTATGATTTCTTTTAATTATAATTAATGTATGATTAATTAAATTAAAATGGAGAAAAAAGATGAAAATTGATTTAAACCTAGAAATTAAGTTTAAAATATGTACAAAATATTTATCAATTAATTTTAAAACAAAACTAATTTTTTTGGAATTTTTGAAATTGATTTGAAATTGATTTAAGTTAATTAAAACATAATTATGCAAATAATTATACAAACAATTAAAACTTAAAAAGAAAATTATTCAAAATATGTACAAAATTAGTTTATAATATATAAACAATATTTAATATAAAGAACAATTTTTTAGGATTTTTTGAATGGTTAGAATAATTAAAAAGCAAATATATAAATATATACTAATTAATTATGCAAAATATTGAAATTTTGAAGAAAAATAAAATATTTTTATTTCAGAAAATAATATATTATTTTAGAAGTCTAAAAATATTTTTTGTGTATTTTTTGGATTTTTAAAACTATTTTTAATTAATTTATCAAAGAAATTAAAATAAAATAGAAAATAAAATAGAAATAAAAGGGATACTTATCAGGTGTGATGGGATTGAGGTTCCATGATATGCACGCGTGATCTGGTGCGTTGGATTGGCTTGGAGATTGATCTAAGGGTTCAGATCATGAGGGAGCATGATAGCCATGTGGGAATCAGTGCACATGATTAGTCAGATATTCAAAGTCCACACTGGGACCCACGCTGGCTGACCAGCGAATGAGGAGAAGGAAATCTGCCACGCGTGCAGATAGAAAGGTCAACTTTTGACGGACGAACCACGCTTGGACGCGTGGTCGTCTTCAACCTCCGTCTGCCTTATTTATTAAACAAATAGCGGGGGTTTTAAACCTCCCCTATTTGTACGTCAGAAACACAACTTTTGGTAGCTTCCCACACCTGCAAAAATAAGCGTTAGGGATAAAAACAAGTGACCCAGATCTACTTAAAATCACCTCCTGAACACGATGGTGGTATTAGTTTTGCTATTTGGGCGCTGTATCTATGGATTCGAAGAGGTTAAGGCTTAAGCATGCAAGAACACTTGTTAATGGCATAGAGCTATCCTCACGTGGAAACTCACATGTTAAAGCCCAGACCTGCCCTATAGGACCTCATGAACTCATTAGAATGATTAGTTTATATTGAGGTTAATTAAATATAAGAAAACGAAAATTGTTCATGTATGAATATGAAGAACACTTATGCACGTGATACGACTCTCATGGGACCACACAAAGAGTTTGTTCTTACTTTATATGATCTTAGAAGATGATTGGAATGATTGTATTGTATTGATATTGATTGGAAATATGAAATTGAAAATTACAAAGTTATGGAATTTTGAGAGAAGTTTGGTGTGTTTCTATGCTATGCTTGCTATATTTTCGTGGGTGTCTTGGCTCTTTTGTTTGTGAAATATGCAGCTTCATTTATAGGCCTTGAGGTGCTTAAAATTGAAGCTAAAAGCAATGATTGCTTTTGTTGAATTTTGACTTTCAAGCTTGGAACTCAAGCAACCTTGGCTTGCTCTTTCCTTAGCCTTTCCTTGCAGCTTTCTTGCTGCATAATTAAGCCACATGTGTAAGCTTTAGCTTGGAAAATAAGCTATGATTTATCCATTCATTTTTCCTTTTAATTTTAATCTTAAAATAAGATAAAATCATGCAAAAATGGATAAAAAAAAGGTATGGGCTTAGTCTTGGTCGTGGGAGGCCCATATCATCATGGAAATGATGTTTGAATGCTGAAAACATGGCCCCATTTGGAAAAAATGCCATTTTGAACAATGTTGATTTCATGTACTTTCCCAAAATTTAGCCAACTTCAACAAGGTGTAAATCCTTCAATTTTTGTCATATGAAGGAGATCTTGCACTTTTTGGAAACCTCAAAGAGTCCTCTAACCAATGCCTTTGGTCTCATGTCAAAATGATTTTTGAAGCTCCTTGTGTGTCCTTTTGAAAAAAGTGTCTTTTTGTTGACTTTGAAAATGACCTGTAATGTCTTTGATCATATTTTTCAAATGGTGAATCCAATGACCATGGGATCAATGGCATTTGAAAGATAATTGAATTTCCTTCAAAACAAGCTTTGGTTTGAATTTTTTGGATTAAGGATGAGAGAGTTATGATCAGTCAAAGTTGAGTTGACTTTTCAGGCAAAAACCCTAATTTTGAATCTTAGGGTTTTGTTGATTTTTGATGTTTCCTTGATGAATTATGATCATCCAATGATCAAATGATGAATCCTTTGACAAAATATGGACTTTGACAAAAAATTTCATTTTTGACTGTCTGTTGACTTTTTTGGTCAAACGGGTCGTCTGTTGACTGTTTGAGCTGCTGACGGTGCGTCTGAGCGAATTGAAGTTTGAAAATTTGTATGATGGTACTTTGAGATATATGGATGTGTATGAAATCCATTTGAGCTCTCAAAACTTGTTGCTCCTGTAAAAACAAGAAAAACCCTGATTAGGGACTGTTTGTGTAGGAGACAGTTAAGCGTACCTGATTTTTGTGCAGTATTGAGTCTCTGCTAATCGCGTGATATTCAGAAGACTTCTAGAACAAAAATCTTGGAATTTTGATTTGTGAAAGATTGATTTGATTGATGGTACAAAACACTGAGAATTGTACTGCCAGCAGTTTGGCTGTCAACTGACTGTTCAGGTATTGATGTAGCAGTTAGAGTGAAAAATCAACAGTCAAAGTTAATTTTCTTTTTTGTTGTTTTTTGTTTTTGTTTTATGTAAAAAATGAAAGTTTATTTACATGACTTGTTAGAAAAACACAGGCATAATAAATAACTAATGTTTACTGTTACCAGTACAGTCTGAGTTTCCTGATTTTGCGCCTGCAAAAAGATTTAACTCTGTACCAATTATGTCAGTACTATTTATCTGTAAATAAATAAATAGCATGTGTGAAGTAATAAACAGTATTTGGCGTTTGCGTAAGAATAAATTCAACTGCAAGCCAAATTACTGTATAAGAAAAATTCTAAAAACTAAGTATTTCATATGTCAGGATATTTGTTGAAATAAAAATCCATGATTATATGAGACCCTTAATTTTCAGATTGGAGTTTTCCTGAAAAATATGTGGGCAAATTTTGGGGTATAACAAAATCCAATAGCTCCTCTGACCTTATTCTTCAAACCACCCTTCTTCATGCAATATGCTCCAAACAATTTCATCACGCCTCTAATTGCTTTGCTTCAGGCGATTCCCACTTCCCATTAAACGTTTCTATGCCAAGTTACTTTGAACCCACACAAACCAACATGACAAAATTCAATACTAATGAAATCAATACAACTCAACCATATCGTAATCATGGCATTCAATGCACATTCAATCCAAAACCCATGCTCAAAAACTGATGAAATGCATCAACCATGTACAAACAATCCAAGAGCCAATAGATGTACCA
Source organism: Vicia villosa (assembly GCF_029867415.1). Taxonomy (NCBI): domain Eukaryota; kingdom Viridiplantae; phylum Streptophyta; class Magnoliopsida; order Fabales; family Fabaceae; genus Vicia; species Vicia villosa. The sequence goes on from NC_081181.1 coordinate 13,253,716, forward strand.
TCCAACAACATGCATAAGCCACTCTTGAACTTGAAATTCCATATAATATCCTTCCAATTCAATAGCATAGGATGGTCAAGGTAAGAGTATGCAACACAATATAGTAAAATGTTCAACATGTCTATGCAATGCAATTTTACTCCACACACACCAGTCTAAGCATCAAACCAGTTCAAGACCAATGCAAACATTCAGTCAATAAAGACCAGCATATTTCAATTCAAAGTAGCAATCAAATTCACATTCAATGCAATACACAATTTCAAGTATAAGACAAAGCTCAAAGGGACAATTTACAAGTAAATGCTGCAGTGCCAAGATCAAAACATTCAAAACAATTCAAATACAAAATTATTCACCAGAAAAATGCTAATTGTATTCACCAGACAGTATGTGTCAAAAAATTAACTACAAGTCAAAAAGAAATATAGTTAACTAATAGTAAAAAAAATTAACTCCAAGAAAAAAGAATGTTTCAGTTTTCCACAACCAATGTCTTTTGTTGTTTTTCACTACTGTGTGTGTGTCAAACTATATTGGATACCACAATAGGTTCAACAGGGAGAAATAGAAGGTAATAAAGTTTGTATTTTAGAGTATACCTCTTCGCAATGAGGAATAAGAGTTGATGCAGACGAATGTGGATCAACAGGAGCAGCAGTAGTACTATTGGAACAGCCCATAGCAGCTGCCATCATGTTAGAGATCTCCTCGTCACTCATATGTGGGTTTTGTTGCTTCATCATGGTCTTAAATAATGCCTTCATACCATCCATATCCCTCTTCATGCCAGCCACTTCATCACTATGCTGCTTTTTAATAACCAGAATTTCTTCTTTTCTTTTAAGCATGGTTGGTGTTATTGTTCTTCCATGGCAACGAACTCGTCCAGATTTTTCTTTCCCAAACAAGGACTTAAATGTCTTAGATTCAGTTGAGCTCTAAATTGAATCTTGAAGCTTAGCCTAATTAAAAAATATTCACATTAGAAAACTTACATTCCATATATTTAAAAGTCTATGTATTCACAGTCAATATATTTAAAAAATAATCTTAATAACCAAATCCATCAATAAAAATAGAAAACTTACAATTGTAGTTTGTGTTTCCTCATCCGTTGGTTTTCCTTTTCGACTTTGTCGAGTCTCAATGAACATCTCTGCCTGGCTAACTTCCTTTCCGTCCTCTTTCTTTGCAAGCTACATTGGTTGATATTAAACACATAAAATTATGAATCACTCAACCAATACAGAATTATAAACTGAAGAATGTATAAACACCCTACCAGTTTTGCACGAATCCTTGCAAAGTTTGTTGGTCCCATACGATGCATATACTTTTTCTTAGCTCTGTTCACAACATTGATTTTGCTAATTTTCTACATTCAAAAACAGCAAATGTTAGAAAATAAAATCAATTTATGCGCGAGTAGAAAATAAAATCATATTACTGTTCTTCCAATATTAGAGTAGCAAATGTTAGAAACAACAAATGTTAGAAAATAAACTTTCACTCATTTAGCTAATTTTCTACATTCAGAAACAACAAATGTTATCTTACTTGGATGTTATTATTCTTCCAATAGGATATCAACTGCTTGAAATGAACTTCAGATACGGTCTGGGGATGATGCTTCAATATTTCACTCATAGTAGTGTACTTTAAAAAACAACTCTTTTTGACATCTTTCTTGTAACGCCTCCAAGCATCATTTATGTGAGAGAAAACTGCTCTAGTTCCATTATCAGGGATAATGAATTTATCCTACAACAAAGAATGAAATTAGATACAAGCTAGTAAATAAGGGACAAAAGTAACAAAATGAGAAATAAGTGACAAATTCCCACATACAGTAACAAATTCCCATATACGGTCTTTGTTAGCTTTCTTCAAAGCTTTGAAGTTAGTATAAACTAAGGGACACGAGTCTGAATTCCTCGCGACAGTGCCAAGGAAACAACTCAAATATGTCACAGTTTGATCATTGGGTCCAATAGGCTCTCCATCATCGTCTAAGACCACCTCTTCACGATCCTCACTCTTTCTAGCATGGATTTTCAAACATTGAGTTGGTCCACGTGTCCTTTTCTTACTTGTCCCTGTGTTAGATAAAATATTAGAATAGGAGTAGGTAATTTGATTTTTCAAAAAAAATGTTAGTGATGTGAGTGAGTGAAACATCAATAATAGATGAAGGAAAAAAGACATTTCAATTGCTAATGTTTCTGCATACACAAGAAAATGCCAAATATAAAGAACAAGAAAATGCCAAATATAAAGAACAAGAATAAATGATTGCTGAACAAGAATAAATTAATGTAACTTTTTCTAAGAATAAATGATTGCTGAACAACAAATTGGTGTTAGATTTACAACATGCACACGCAAATATTCCTTTGGTGCTCCAACTCGACAACATAGCATAAGCAGGGTAGTCTCTAATTATCCACAAAAGAGCTGCACGCATTTGAAATGTTTGATTCATTTAAGAATCATATGTCTCTATGCCGGTTTCACATAACTCCTTTAGCTCCTCTATTAGTGGTTGGAGGTAAACATCGATATCGTTGTCTGGAGATTTTGGTCCAGGAATCAACAATGACAACATTGTATATTCAGGTTTCATGGATAGCCAAGGTGGTGTGTTGTATACCATAATCAAGACAGACCATGTACTATGAGATAAGCTCATTGTCCTAAATGGATTAAACCCATCACTCATTAAGCCAAATCTTACATTGCGGGACTCACTAGAAAAATCTGGATGGAGCTCATCAAAGTCCTTCCACGCTTTACCATCAGCAGGATGCCTCAATTTCCCATCCTTTGAGCGCTCTTCTTCATGCCATCTCATTGACTCAGCCGTCTTTGAACACATGAACAACCTTTGTAGTCTAGGAATCAACGGAAAGTGCCTCAAAAATTTTGCAGGAACTCTATAGTCATTTTTCGATTGCTTAGACTCACATCCTTCAATTGGAGCATTTTGTTTCCACCGTGAAGCTTCACAAATAGTGCAAGAATTGTCCTTTTCATGCGTTTTCCAAAATAGCATGCAATCGTTTGGGCATGCATCTATCTTTTTATAATCAAGGCCTAAACCACTTATCATGGCTTTTGTATTGTAAAATGATACTGGAATGTTTAAATCAGGCATTGCTTCTTTCAACAATTCTAAAAAGGAAGTGAATGACATATTTCTCCAGCTGTGGAGACATTTTAATAAGTAGAGTCGAATCGTGAATGACAATGAAGAGAAGTCTTTGCATCCAGGGTACAGTTCTTGTTCTGCCTCTTTAATCAAATTGTAAAACGTTCTAGCATCGTCATTGGGACCTTCATGAACTCCGTGTGCTTCTGACCTATCTACATATATATCATGCAATAAGCCAGGAATGTCATCATATGATCCCTCTTGATCTTCCATCCAATCACCAATTTCCATAGACCTTTGTAGTTTCTCCCCATGGTGCAACCATACGTCATAACCTTTTAGAAAACCTTTGGCTATTACGTGATCCTTAATAATATCTCTTGTTTTCCAATACAAATTTTTACACTTAGCCCAAGGGCATAGAAGCCCATCTCCTTGAGGTCTTCCATTATGAAGGCAAAGTCCAAAAATTGAGTAACACCGTTGATGCACTCTTGACTAAACCATGGAAATTTAGTCCACTCTTTGTCCATCACTTGATAATATAAATATTTTAAACACACAACACAAAACACATTTAAAACTGAATGCATACATAAACCATACACGAACATATACATAACAAATATGTTTGGAGTTGTACCAACAGCACCAAAACATGTGTTATACTAAACTAAACTAGTTGCAAGGTTTATTATACAAAACTAGACTAGAACAAGCTACTGTTCAACCAAATTGAATACTAAACAGAACGGTAGCCATTTGTTGATTCATAAGAAAAATAACATTAAAATGAACCTAATAGGTAGGAACAAGATACTTGTGTGTGTGTGGTGGGGGCAAAAAACACAGCAATGGCGCAGAATAATAAAAAAATATAAAAAGAGACTTATGCATTAACCAAGTTCTACACTAAAAATTAAGCCTACAATCTCAAAGACTAAACGATTAATATAATACTAAACACGCGGATAATAACCCAAATATATTGCCACCCTTCCTAATAATCTATTCCCTGCTGCTAATCATTGATTCACCAAAGCCAATCTCCTAAAACCATATAAATAATTAACATATAGATCCATTGCCTTTGCAAAATAAAAAATATAGATCCATCGTTTCAAATAAAATATCAGTACCACCAGTAATCTTTTGGAGCATGAAAATCTATTTTCATTTTTTGTAAATTAGATTGGAGGTTGCACTAGCAAGTAGGAAATACTTTATGATCAGATGCGAGATCGTTAAATGCCACATCGCCTCGAGATGGACACAAACTTCATGTACGTATAAATGCAAATTTTATCTTTAAATTTATAATAATTCGTAGGACTCGTGAATATTAACTGCATTTTTGAAATATTTCAGCTCCACAACATTATTATATGTTATACTATTATTTTTTTTTAAAAATAGTTGTGTCAATCAAGTTAAGATCGTTATCATCGTGACGAACAATAGAGGAATTTAAGTAACGAATATACAAAATCTATAGCCATTTAAACCTTATATGACATTAGGATCAATTCATAACTCTTTAACCAACATGTCTAATGCCTTAAACAGATGATTCATGAAATGATTCAATAGTCTGTCTCTAATAGACAAATTGAGTAAACATACCACTTCGTTCATCAAGGTAATGGTCATTTCAAGGGGAGTTACAAACTTCACCCTCTAAGTATTTATTTGGAAAGTTGTTCTTAAAATTATATATGTTTGTCATCATCGAAAATAGGAGATTGTTAAAGCAAATATGATTTGAAGATGATTAATCTCTAATTGTGGAGTTTTAATGATAATAATATAATTAAGAACCATTGGAACTCTAACGTGTTTGTTTTCATGTACTATAGAACAATTTTCAATCTAGTTTGATGATAACCTATAATTTATAAGAAATTGAGCCATGATGTATAAAGAGAAATAATCATTTGTACTAGATTCAACTTGTTTGACCATTAAGACTCAAGGCTAAAAGATGATTTGCATCTAGATAAAAGAAATGACAATTTGCCCTAGATAGAGCAGAGATTATTTCTACCTAATTCAACAAGGTTAAACATTTGTACCAAGACTAACATACATGTCAAATTTGATCACCTTTACCTAGATGAAAATCGATTACGTAATAATCAACAACAAAGTTTTAATTTCTATCAAGATATGCCAGCAACACTAATACTGAATTCTTTCTCAGGAACTAAAAAAAGAGTTTGCAAGTATACCTTGAAGAAGACAAAGAAACATAAGCAGAGACAGAATAAGCCTCGGATATCTCTGGATGTTCTTCAGCTTCTACCTACAAAAAATTGGACATTGATGTTCATCATATTTTGATCACTTAGTTTTGAAGTTACCATTTAACCCTAACAAATATCAGTTCACATCAGTTCAATATACATCAAACAGAATCTAACCCTAATAAGAGATAAAAGGGAAAACTTTTAAAGCCATTGTTCTGAAAAAGATCATCTAAATCATCAAAATGATCAACCTCCTGCAGACATAGGATTTATAGAAGTTAATTTTTGACAATTTAGTTCTAGGCTGCACGAAATCAATTATGCGCCGATTGGCATTAACATCGGAATAAGAGCATAACTTGTATCTGAACAAAACCCATGAAGGGACAGTAAAGAAAACCACATATTCCAATACCCTTTGTTACATGAATATTACAAAGTAACAAAGATCTATAGCTAAATACAAACAACTATGTTCAACTCTTCATGTTCAAACTTTCATGGCTCAGTAGAGATGCATAAACGATGAATATAAAATTGTTGTAAGTTTGTAATAACATTATAAGTTGTGATATGCAGTGTATTTTCATGGATTCAAATATGGAATCAGTTGGATCTAGAAAAATTTTATTCCACATTGAGTCATTTACTATTGTATTTTCATGGATTTTGATACAACCTAAGACTGTCAAAATAAATTAAATGTTGAAAAACATGGAATTTATATGAACATAGCGGGATACAGAGAACACAACAACAAAACCTAACCCTAATAAACACAAATACGGGATACAATGAAACCCTACCAAAAGATAATCGAAAAACACATACATGCAAAACATATACGAGGAATTACCAGGTTCTTACGTTTAGCACAGATAATCGACTGCAATGGAAGCTTATGTTGGTTCAACGAAATCTAAACTGCAAAATAAAATAGAGAAATTGATTTAGGGTTAACAATACAAAAACGAGGAGAAACGGAGAAGCAGAGAAGAGAAATTGATTTAGGGTTTAAGAATGCAAACTTGTAGAGAGGAGAAACGGAGATTTTACGAGAGATGGCGTTTTTTATTTTGTGAGAGTTGCGTGAAATTGATTTTGCGAGAGGAGAAACGGAGAAGTACGGGCTTCGATTTTGATTTTGCGAGAGGAGAGTATGTTTTCGTGAGAGGAAGAAAGGAATTTGCGAGAGGAAGAAGAAAAGTTTAGAGAGAAAGAGGAGAAACACGTTTTTGATATGTTTTTATGTTTTATATTTTTTTTCTTTTTTTAATCTTAAAAAAAATAGAATACAAATAATATAAAGAAGGAAACTAAATAAAAGAGGGAAAATCTGGCGAGGTATAATTTTTTGGGTTTGGGCCACAGTTTGTAGTCAAAATTAATAAGGCCGCGATTTTCCTTTGCGGCTTAAAATATCTGCAGTTGCATAACCGTGGCAAGTTGAAGGAAAGGCCGAAGTTTCTCACTCCGGATTCAATATTTTATAAAATAAATCTACGATTTGAAAACCCTAGCCAAATCATGTATGTGGCCACAGTTTCTGAGCTGTGGAAAATTTTAGCGTCGTCGTAGGCCAAAAATGTTGTAGTGGCATTCTCGCCGACGTTCGGTTGATGTTTCAATGCCTGAGCCATAGCCTCCAATTCAATATTGTTTCTTCCAGCCATCTCAACTTGTCACTACAACACAAACAATGGTCAGAACCAATAAACAATACTCGATTGTTAAACAAACTACGACACGACGACTTACTTTGAATAAGAATAAACCTTTTCTATTCTTATTTGCATAATCAACAGTTTTATTCAGAACCAGAACGCCACCATGAAGACCTCTATTAGGAACAAAAGCGGATTGAGAAACCGAAATTAGCTTATCAAGCACGCCCTTCAACCTTCCCGCTAACAACTTTGATATGATCTTGTATACACTTCCAATAAGACAAATCAGACGGTAATCGTTTGGGCTTTGATGATTCTGGCATTTTGGAATGAGAGAGATGAAAGAGGCTGAAATTGCCTTAGGAAGGACACCCTGCAAAAAAAACTCAAAAACACAACCAAAGAGATCAAGCTTAATAATGTCCCAGGAAGCTTTGAAAAACTCCATAGTAAAACCATCCGGCCCCGGACTTTTTCCTGAAGCTGAATTCCAGATAACTTGTTTGACATCAAGAATGGAAAAGGGGAGCTCCAAATTGTTCTTGTCTTCAAGGGAAAGCTGAGAAAAAACCACCCCATCAAGCAGGGGCCTATCCACCAACGGTTCAAGAAAACAATCTCTAAAGTGCTAAAATGCCGCCAATTTAACACCCTCTACATTGTCAATGAAATCATCTCCTACTTTCAAGCCAGCAATAAAATTACGATGAAATCACATTTTCATAAAAGAATGAAAAATCCTGGAATAATGATCTCCCTCCTTCAGCCAATGACATTTTTCCTTTTGCCTAATCAAAAGATCCCTACAATTTAAGTTCTCCCAAACCTGAGCATTAACTTCAATCCACCGAGAACACACTTCTAAACTAGGATTAGAACCATTAACAACCACCAACGCATCCAAAACATTAAGTTCCTTCACTACACGTTCCATTTGAAAATCGTGAGTACCAAAGGCCTCTGAATTCCAAGCTTTCAAACACCCCTTGAGGAACTTAAGTCTTTCCTTAAAATAGAACAGTTTGTGACCTTGAGGATTAAAAGAGGACCAGGAATCTTGAACCAGAGGCAAAAAACCAAGATGCTTTATCCATACCAAGAAAAATTTAAACGGCTTCGGACCCGAATTCAAATTACCAGACTTGATGAAAATAAGACAATGGTCTAATATGCTACGATCCCCGATAGACTGCACATTAATTCCCCAGCTATCAATCAAGCCCTCGGATATTAAGAAACGATAAATTCTGCTCATCAAATCTCCCCCTAGATTGAAACAAGTGAACTTGTTCCCTAGAGCTGGGAGATCAATCAAGTTCATGTCGACGATAAATTCAGAAAATTCAAGCATTTCAACTTGGACAAATTGCGACCTTGGCCCATTTCGCTCCGACCTTCTCTTAATTGTATTAAAATTACCACAGACACAACATTCTCCAACCGGTAAGGAAGCATTAACCTTGATTAACTCCGACCACAGACGCCTTTTACCAAGGATTGAACAAGGAGAATAGACATTAACGAAATACACCACCATACCTTTCCAAATAGATTGAATTCCAACAAAGCCACTTCCTTCAAAATTTAACTGCACCTGTATCAAGGAAGGGTTCCACATGAGTAAAATCCCTCTAGAACGACCAACATCCTCCTTGGCAGACCACATAACATCGCTCTGGCCCCAAAAAGAGTGAACAGAAAATTCATCCATACTCTGCATCTTTGTTTGTAACATACACACATCAATCTTGCCTGAACTGTTGAGGGATCTAATAACCTTCCTCTTTGCACAAGCGCCACTCCCTTTAATATTGAAGGAAAGTAAATTCATGGTGCCATACTCCAAAACTTTCCCATCATATTTCAAGATATTTTGGCTCATATGATCTTCAGCTACTCAAGGCCAGACAAGAAATAAGCATGACTATTTGTCTCATAAGCAACGCGCCTACAACTAAGGTTTTGATCCTCTCAAGGTAAAATCAAGTCCTAATGCCTCAAGTGGTCTTCACACTTCCTCATATGCTTCAAAGTATCACCATGTCAAGTTTCAAGCCTCGTGGCTCAAAACTTCTCAATCAAAAGCTCAAATGATCAACAGTCAACTAGTTTGACCTAAAAGTCAACTATGGTCAACTTACAGTCAAAACTCCTGATTTTTGGTCAACATCAACATTTTGAGGTGATATTCATCATTTAATAAATTGTTGATCATGATTCATCAAGAGAAGTTCAAAAATCAACAAAACTCATAGTTTCTAAATTAGGGTTTTGTAGGAGAAAGTCAACTAAACTTTGACTGGCCATAACTTTCACATGGTTCATCAGAAATTGTCCAACCAAAGCTCATTTTGAATGAAATTTCGTTCTCTACAATTTTGTCTCTTTAAAGACTTGGCCAAAAATGCATCATTTGAGAGATACGAGCCAAAATATCACTGGTCCTTTTGAAAGTCAACAAAAAGACACTTTTTCTTAAAGAGTGGTACATGAACATGGAAGAATCAATTGAGATGAAACCAAAAGGAGTATTTAGAGGACATCTTGATATTTCTAAAAAGTCCTATAACACCGATCAAAATTGAGAAAGTTACGAAGGGTGCAAATTGGGCTATTTTTGAGAAAATGCTTGAAACCTTAATTGGCAAAATTCACACTTTTAAGTATTGGGCCTTAGTATTTGCATTGCCCACGTGATTTTGAGCCCAAAGTAAGTCCATTGGTCAAAAAATATTATTTTTATGATATTATTTTAGTTATATTTGATTTTAATCATTTGAATTCAAATAAAATCAAATAAAATCATGAAATAATTATATGATTGGTGTTCCAAATTTTCACTTGATTTAATCAGATCCAAACTTAATCCAATGGCCTAGAAATAATGGAAAAGGGCATGGAAATAGAATTGAATCAAAAAAGAAAGTTTTGAAGAAAAATTCAGATCAAATATTTTCTCAATCAAAGCAAATAATTCTTTCCAAACTTGTTGCCCTAATCTCATGCTCCATATATTCTCAACTCATTCAAACCAAGGGAACACGAACAATGGCCTCCAAAAAGCTCTCTCAAAATCTCACAAAAAGATCCAAGCTAGGGCACGTGAAAAAGGATTGTTACTACTAGTTTTTGAAGCTTCTGAGTCATCCATCATCTTCCTAAGGTAATACATGAAGGTATGAACCCTTAAACCGATGATTGGACGCACAAATCGCGAATCACCATTGTTGGGGGTCAAGGTCGTGAAGCTCCAGAAACCCTATCTACAGGCCGTTTCAGCCAAAACCAATACCACCATTGGATTCGTGACATGTTGTTTAGTACATCTGGGCACCCATGCTGTTTGGCTAACATCGTTTTATTGAGTTTTTAATTTTTGCAGAATAGGCAGAAAAATTCGCAGGTAATTCCATGGCTAAATCCGCAGCAGAATTTGCAAGGTTGGAGGTAGGATATGATGTGGAACGCTGACCTTTTGACCACGCGTGCCAAATTTTGATTCGCTGGTCAACACTTCAACTTTATCCCTCCTCTTCTCATTGGCCCAAGCAGCGCCCCTGGGCCCCACGCTGACGAAAATTGAATGGACAAGGGTTGGTACTTCCCTTTGACTCATGCGCATGGTAGGTCTCATTCCCTGGCCGTCAGATCGCTCTAGCAATTGATCCAATGCGCCTGAAGCTGCGTTCCACCATGGAACTTCATAGACCATCCACACCAGATCCAGCGCTTATGTTTTTAATTTTTTTATATTTCCTTATATTGTTTTTTTTTTTTGTTATTTCTTTATACTAACCCGTAACTATTTTTTTTATAAAAAAAAATCAACTAATAACCACAAATTAACCACTAACTTAGGATTAGACAATTTTTTTTATTTGTTAGCATACTCATTAAATTAATAATTTAATTCATTAAATCATAAAAACACCAAAAAATTGATTTCTTTTCTAATTAATTAGTAAAATTAGGTTTTAGTTTTAATTTGATGTGATCTAATTCAATTTATTTTTTATTTTTTATTTTTTAGTTTTATTAATTTAGTCTTTAGATTAATTTGGTATTTAGGATTCACTTAATTAGTTTTAGGTTTGATAACCATAATTAATTAGATATTAGGTTTTAGTTAAAATTTTAATTAGATTTAAAATTGGTACATAATTAGGATTTAATTAATTAGTGATTAAAATAAAAATAGGTTTTAATTAATTCTAACTCCGATTTTATTTCTCAAAAGCCCATTTTATTTTCTCCCAATTTCTCTTCTCCCCTCAAACTCCGATGAATGCCGCATGTTTTTTTTTGCTTTTGTTTAATTATTTATTTAAATTGTTTATTTAAATATTAGTAATCGATGTATAGGTCGCATGGTATTTTTTTGTAATAGCGTAGATTTATTTCCTCGCACATTTACTTTCCGTATATTATAACTGCTATTATTATCTGTTTAGATGTATGGTTTAGGATTGTATGATAAAGGTAAAATCAATCATTAGCCCGCTAATTGCAAGATTAAGATATTTGAATCTAACACACTCATTTTACTGTTCACACATTCACCTTTAGGGTTTCCCCTTTTCGTTGCCTTTCGAATAATGGTCAAGTCCCTCGAATGTAGGGATACCTTAGCCTGCTGCCTACGATTCTAAATCATCATAGTCCCTTCGGAATAAAGATCATAGTCCCTTCGAGTTGCCTACGATGGAATGATCTTGTCCCTCGATGTTGCCTACGATAAATGATGATGGTCCCTTCGGATTTGCTAAGGTATCCTTACTGGTTTCCTTTATAACTGTTCACATCTTATAGGACTTCCTACCCTCTTTATGGTATGGATAGTCCCTATGACGATGCGATGACCCTTCGATGACCCGTACATCCAATGTATAGGACTACTTACCCTTATATGGTATGGATAGTACTATCGCTCAAGAAAAGTCTTTAGAATAGGAAAGACCTTACGATCTTAGGGTAAGTAACTCTTAAGTGCTTGCTCACAACAAATCAAATGCTTTTCACGCCCCGTTTTCTAACGTTGTCTTTTGAGACATTCTCAAAATCAAATTGTTTTTCTAAACACACACTACACTTTCAAACAAATCAAACAAATCACAGTGAGCTAAGCAATTAAGAGCCCATGGATACAAAGGGTGCTTACACCCTCCCTTTGTATAACCTACCCCCGAACTCAATCTCTTTTCAAAGAAGGTCTTTCCTGTTCTTTTATACCTTTCCTAATTGGATAAAATAAAAGTCGGTGGCGACTCTTGCTCACCGCAACATTTGTTTGCGAAATGAAATAAAAAGTCAGTTCTCCCACCGTATTACACATGGAAAACCCTTTGCATTTCCAACCTTCTGAGTGAAAGCATGCTTATCTTTAGCTTCAAGACGCCTAATCTCCTAAAGAATCACATTTTCGTCTGCACCACCTCTAATGCCCAAATCTACAACCTTCTTCCAAATTTTCGAAGCCGCTCCATCTTCATTCTTGTCTCGAGAAATAGAATTATCAAATTGACACCATCCACCGGTGGCCAGTGTTCCCTTAAGCAATGAGAGAGAGACCGAATTTGACTTGGACCTAGAAGAATTACGAACTAAAGGAGCATACTAAGAAGGATTAAATAATGTTGCGGACCTAGGCTTCGACTGTGACTCCACTGGTGGTGCTGGAACTCCCATTGACTCAGCAAATCTGAAAAGGGATTAGAGTTACACCGAGGCTGGGCCACAATTCCAGGAGAAATAGAAGCCCCATCATGTACAATATTGAGACCCGTTCCAGATCTTGAACCCCGACCCAACAACCCATCATGAAGTCCTCGTTCTAATTGGGTTGGGCTAACATGAGTTTGCTGGCTAAATGAAACAGGCCCAACAACAAGGGGCCCATTAATCGTTAGTATATCTTTTGCATCTGCCTTTTGTTTCAAGGAATCCCGTGTTGACAAGACATCTACACCTACATCCTCCAAAAGTCTGCACTCCTCAAACCTAGAAGCAAAATCACCTTCATGGGAAAAGGTCAACCCCTTCTTTGCCGCTTCAACTTTCAATACATATGCTTTTTCCACTCTATGAACTAGGGCAACTCCTACTTCTCCTTCTTCAAGAACCTCCTGCTGCTCTGGTACCTTCTTTTCATCATCACACCAAAAGTTCCCGTCGGCCTCAAACTCCATCTTAACCTTATTCCTAGTGGAGTCATCGGCGCATAGAAACTCCCTCACCGAAGCTAGAATGGAAGAGAAAACATGCGGTAACCATGCCTGACATGGAATACCAAAGCATTTAACCCACACAATCCTACAATCGTCCACATCAGAGAGAGACCAAGGCCGAATCACCTTAAACCAACGCTTAATCCATTCCCCATCTTCAGCTAGCAAGGTTGAGATTGCACCATCAACCCTATCCTCTAATAGACAAAGATTGGCACCCAGCGGAGTAATACGGATAGAGAAAGAATTCTCGCTATTAAAGATTTCTTGAAGATCATAGGTTGTTCTCTAAGTGTTAAATTATGATATAAAACTAGTTTTATACATAGAATTGTAATTGCTAAATTGCAATTGAATCTCACAATCAATCACACTTAGATTACATTGACTTGTTAACCATTGTATGCCAAGTGTTTGCTTATTTTCCTGTGCAACCAATTGTGTGCATAACAAGTGTTCGATAAATTGCCTCAGCAAACTTATGGAACACATTCTCATTGGAAGTAGGTTATTAAGTGTATTCATTCAAACAAATAAGTTTTTGAAAAACGTAATTGATTCTCTCTTTTTCAAACTCTTTAGCGTATCAAATTACTTCGTGGTTATTGCATATCCGATTCTACCAATAACGGTTCAGAATAGACGAAAGTCTATTCCGGAACTTGTTTCATCATTCATTGTTTGTGTCTCTTGTTGCTGGATTTGTATTCTGTGTTGTTTGTTAGAACCTGTTTCTTGGCTTTATGTCTTGTGATAACAAACACTCAATCAAAAATTGGAATCAAACTCATAAGAGGAAATTTGTTTGAAAACTTTCTGCCTTACTCCTAATTTGTTTGGGCTGAGCTCATGCGCTACATTATAATTTTAAATTTAATAGCTTTTGAAAATCTCTAATTCGAAAGGCATTATCAATATAAACTAATTAATATGTCACTCACTCATAATTTGCTACATAATTAAAAACTTCAACTTTAGTCATAATACATAGATAATTTGAGCATAATAAAAATCACTACGAAGAATCTATTCCATGGTAAATAACTTCGACATGTGTCGACGCTCTCTTGAAACGGATTAATTCTATCATCATCATCATCTCCGGTTTGGCATTTAGAATAGGCTTCACAATCATCTTCGCTAACAAAGGAGAATATAGAAGTAAAAATTTGATAAAATCTAATTCAAATTTGGCACCAGAGATATCCTCTATGCTAACATATCGCAATCCGAGGGAAACGTCTGGCTCTGAAAAGATATCTTCCATGCAGTATGAAGCCGGTGTTACAATTACAGTCTTCTTCTCTGTCGCCTACATGCAATTGTTACAAATTCATAGATCAAAGGGAAGATATATATATAGAGAGAGCATATTAAAACTAACACAAATTGCAAGTGCAACAACAATTCAGAAAGAAAGGTAAAGTCAAGAAAAACTAAATGAGAACTCACAAACATATCGAACTTTTGAATATTGGGCGAGCTTTTGAGCAAGCAAAGAACAACCAAAATTGAGGAAAATAATGTTAATGAGGAAGAGAATGCTGACATGGCAAAGAAAAATGAAGTGAGGCGCAGTAATAGAATAAAAGGAAAGCATCCAAGATGGACCCAGTTTGTTAGTGAGTGAGAGACTATTAGTAGTGGGTAGCTCATATTGTGTGGTGTGAATTATCTGAGATCTTTCTCTCTCTCTCTCTCTCATCTCTCTCTGATTCACCACACCCTTTTATGGGACTGTATTCCTTCTATTATTCCTTTGTACGCTCATATTTTCCTTCCTGATAAACTTATGCAAGTTGAATCTGATTTCTTCTATAATTAATATTCATCCTCTTTTTATCTTGCTACTGTTACATTTCTTTATCAGTCATTACATTGGTGCTTTCATCCCATCCATGGCCGACAACACCAGAATGAAGGAGCTTGCAGCGGAGGTTAAACGGCAAGGCGAAGTTCTGGAGAAGAACGAACAGGCAAATGCAGCTCGTTTTGCGAGAATGGAGACGATGCAGTTGTCATCGGAGTCACGCTTTGTGGAGTTGTCGAAATCGATGGAAATGATGTTGAAACAGATGCAAGCTCTCAATGTCACCCATGGAAGCACGAACTCAGCGTCTCAGACATCAACCATATCTCACTCATCATCGTCGGGACCTCCATTTCATGTTCGCAACATTAAGCTGGAATTTCCAAGGTTTAATGGTAAGAATGTACTCGATTGGATTTTCAAGGCTGAACAATTTTTTGGTTATTATCATACTCCAGATCCGGAAAGATTGATTATCGCTTCTGTTCACCTAGAACAAGAAGTTGTTCCGTGGTTCCAAATGGTTACTAGATCTCAGCCATTTCAATCATGGCATGATTTTACACGAGCTCTTGAGCTGGATTTTGGTCCCTCAATTTATGATTGCCCAAGAGCATCTCTATTTAAACTGCAACAAACAAAATCTGTTAATGATTATTACCTTGAATTCACTTCCTTGTCCAATCGTGTTTATGGATTAAGTAATGATGCATTAATTGATTGTTTTGTGAGTGGCTTGAAAGAGGAAATTCGTAGAGATGTTATGTTGCATTGTCCTATTTCAATTGTGAAGGCTGTGTCTATTGCCAAGTTATTTGAGAAAAAATTGACTGCTCAGAAATCTGTGTCTGCTCCACAGAAATCAGTTTATCACCAAAATAGAACTCACTTCAATCCAACCAGAAATGACCAAACACAAACTACCGAAAAAGCCCCCAACCCACCCTTACTTCCCACACCACCTACTAGACCTATGAGCCAATTCCAAAAGAACCCCGCAATCAAAAGGATTTCTCCAGCAAAGATGCAATTGAGAAGGGAGAAAGGCCTGTGTTACTTTTGCGATGACAAATTCTCTTTTTCACATAAGTGCCCAAACAAGCATTTGATGTTATTGGAGTTGAGTGATGATCCTGAAAATCTCAATTCACCTACCTCAGTAGACATAAATAATACAGCCGAGTCTGAAGAGATGACAGAGCACCACTTATCTTTTAATGCCTTCCATGGAGCTACAGGAATGGGTGTGATCCGCTTTAAGGGCTATATTGGTCCTATTTGTGTTTCGATTTTGGTTGATGGAGGAAGTTCAGATAGCTTTATTCAACCACGTATTGTTAAGTGCCTCAATTTAGATGTGGAACCAACTAACGGGTGCAAGGTTCTGGTTGGAAATGGACAAAACATGAAGACTGAAGGCGTGGTCAAGAAATTGTCTCTGAAGATACAGGGCATTGAGGTTACTGTGCCTGCTTATCTCTTGCCTGTCGCAGGGGCGGATGTCATTTTAGGCGCCCCATGGTTAGCTTCATTGGGACCTCATGTAGCTGACTATGCTACATCCATGTTAAAATTTTACCTAGATGGAAAGTTTGTCACATTGCAAGGTGAAGTTGGTAACAAGCCGGTGGTCGCACAGCTGAATCTTTTCAAAAGATTAAACCAAATGAATGCAATTAGTGAGTTGTTTAATATCCAAAATATTGATCATGTTGTTCTAGAGGATAATTGGAATGGTAGAACCGTTGATCTTGATCCGGAAATGAGTACACTGTTGCATACATACAGAGAGATATTTCAAATACCTAAAGGACTACCTCCCACGTGAGGATTGAGTCATGAGATAGTATTGAAAGAAGGAGCACAACCTGTGAAGGTGAGACCCTATAGATATCCACATAGTCAAAAACAACAAATTGAAAAGATGGTGCAGGACATGCTTGAAGACGGTATAATCCAACCAAGTCTCAGCCCTTTTCCATCCCCAATTATTTTAGTGAAGAAGAAAGATGGAACTTGGAGATGTTGTACGGATTATAGAGCTTTAAATGCTATAACGATCAAGGACAGTTTTCCCATGCCTACTGTGGATGAATTACTTGATGAGTTACATGGAGCAAATTTTTTTTCTAAACTCGATCTTCGTTCTGGTTATCACCAGATACTTCTCAATCAGGAGGACAGGCAGAAAACAGCTTTTAGAACTCACCAAGGTCATTATGAGTGGTTAGTGATGCCGTTCGGACTTACCAACGCACCCGCTACATTCCAACGACTTATGAATCAGTTATTCCAACCGTTGTTAAGGAAGTGTGTTCTAGTTTTCTTTGACGACATACTAGTTTATAGCCCTTCATGGCAATCACATTTACAACATGTAGAAACTGTGTTTCAGATATTAAGTCAGAATGTGTTGTACGCGAAACTTTCCAAATGTTCATTTGGGTTATCAGAAGTGGAGTATCTTGGTCACATAGTTTCTGGTGCTGGTGTATCAATGGATAGAACAAAAGTTCAAGAAGTGTTAGATTGGCATACTCCAACGAATTTGAAGCAATTAAGAGGATTTCTTGGGCTTAACGGATATTATATAAGATTTATTAAGTCCTATGCGATCATAGTCGGTCCTCTCACCAATCTTTTGAAGAAAGATGCTTTTAAGTGGGATGAAAATACTCAAACAGCTTTTGAGCAGTTAAAACGGGCTATCACTTCAGCACCTGTTTTAGTGTTACCAGATTTTTCACAAGTATTCATACTTGAGACAGATGCTTCTGGTACAGGTGTGGGAGCAGTGCTAAGTCAAGGAGGGCACCCCATAGCTTTCTTTTCTAATAAGATGGCTCCGAGAATGCAACTGCAATCTGCGTATACAAGAGAATTTTATGCTATTACAGCAGCTCTAGCTAAGTTTCGGCACTACCTACTTGGTCATAAATTTATTCTAAGAACAGACCAAAAGAGCTTGAAAAGTCTGCTAGATCAATCTCTCCAAACCCCTGAACAGCAAGCGTGGCTTCACAAATTCATTGGATTTGATTTCCAAATTGAATATAAGCCAGGGAAAGATAATTTAGCAGCTGACGCATTATCTAGAATGATGTCCTTATCTTTGTCATCACCGGAGTGTGAGTTTTTAGATGCGTTAAAGAAAGCAATTATGGAAGATGCGCATTTGAAATTAATAGTACAACAATGCCTTCATGATAATGTGAACCATGGCAATTATTCCGTAAAAGATGGCTTCTTGTATTGGAAACACTGGCTGGTAGTTCCTGCTGAGAGTTGTTTAATCCAAACCATTCTCAAGGAATACCATGACACACCTATCGGGGGACACGCAGGAGTGACCAGAACTCTTGCAAGGGTTGCGTCTCAGTTCTATTGGCCTAATATGCGACAACATGTGCAAAAATTCATTGAAGCTTGTCTCATCTGCCAACAAGCTAAGTCTGTCAACACTCCTTATGCTGGCCTGTTCCACCCGCTGCCGATTCCGGAACAGGTATGGGAGGATATCTCAATGGATTTTATTACTGGCTTACCTCCTTCTTCTGGTTTTACTGTTATCATGGTAGTGGTTGACCGACTAAGTAAGTATGCACATTTCATGCCTATGAAATCGGATTACTCTAGTAAGACAGTCGCAGAGACATTTATGCATCATGTTATTAAGCTACATGGAATGCCTAAGTCAATAGTTTCTGACAGAGATAAGATATTCACTAGTAAATTCTGGCAGCATCTATTCCAATTACAGGGAACAACATTAGCGATGAGCTCAGCTTATCACCCGCAAACGGATGGCCAATCTGAAGCTGTAAATAAATGCTTAGAAATGTATTTGAGGTGTTTTTCTTTCAAGAATCCAAAGGATTGGTCCAAAGCTCTCACTTGGGCAGAACTATGGTATAATACGGCGTGGCACTCAAGTTTGGGAATGTCTCCATTCAAAGCGCTATATGGGAGAGAACCTCCTATGCTAACCCGTTACAATGTTAGCAATGCTGATCCTATGGAGCTGCAACAACAGTTAATTGAACGCGATAGAATTCTACTGCAGTTGAAAGAGAATTTGGGGAGAGCTCAACAAGTGATGAAGAACAATGCTGATAAGAAGAGAAAAGATGTTTCTTTGGAGATTGGTGATCAAGTGTTAGTTAAATTGCAGCCTTATAGACAATCTTCGGTAGCGTTGAGAAAGAACAATAAGTTAGGGATGAGGTACTTCGGTCCATTCAATATCATTGACAAAATTGGTGCTGTAGCTTATAAGCTTCAATTGCCGGAGACAGCTCGTATACATCCGGTATTTCATGTATCCCAATTGAAAGTGTTCAAAGGACTCACTGCAGTGCCATACTTACCATTACCATTAACTACAGTGGAAGAAGGACCGGTGATTCAGCCAGCAGCGGTGTTGAATACGCGAAGAATTCTTAGAGGAGCACAAGTGGTGGAACAGGTGTTGGTAAAATGGAAGGATATGCCAAGTCATGAGGCAACTTGGGAAGACAAAGAGGAAATGTTGCAGACTTATCCAAACCTCAATCTTGAGGACAAGATTGTGCTTGATGGGGAGGGTAATGTTATGGGCGAGAAGGGTCCAATTGAGGAAAATAATGTTAATGAGGAAGGGAATGCTGACATGGCAAAGAAAAATGAAGTGAGGCGCAGTAATAGAATAAAAGGAAAGCATCCAAGGTGGACCCAGTTTGTTAGTGAGTGAGAGACTATTAGTAGTGGGTAGCTCATATTGTGTGGTGTGAATTATCTGAGATCTTTCTCTCTCTCTCTCTCTCTCTCTCTCTCTCTCTCTCTCTCTCTCTCTCATCTCTCTCTGATTCACCACACCCTTTTATGGGACTGTATTCCTTCTATTATTCCTTTGTACGCTCATATTTTCCTTCCTGATAAACTTATGCAAGTTGAATCTGATTTCTTCTATAATTAATATTCATCCTCTTTTTATCTTGCTACTGTTACATTTATTTATCAGTCATTATAGAGTTCACACCAAAGATATTTAAACCGGAGTTGGAGAGCTTGACCTTGTTGATTGGCCCAGAGTGAAGTAAAAGTACATGATCAACAATCCTCATAAACTTGCGTAGTTTAATTGAACTGACTTCCAGACCCAAAGTAGATACACATTGTTTATCGAAAAGAAGATATGGTTGTGTGGACCATTTCCTCCCCCATTTGCGGGATAAAACAATGGTTCTCCCTGCATCCTTAATTGGCAATTGTGAGAGAATATAGTCTATAAGTTGATCCGGCAAGCAACTAATTCTATCCGACTCTATGTCCGTCATTTTTTGGTCGGTAGCCTTCACTGGTTTTATGTACATACAAGAATCACAAAATAAATTAGGTTAGTGGATTTATGTAATATATGCATGCATGCAATAATCCAGATGAAACCTGATCTAAACCTATTGAAGATCAGATAAACAACTCATACATGAAATTGAATGAAATGCATATTATATTATGCAAGATTCAAGAAGTACATAATGTATGAAAGAGATTCAACGGCAAACAAAAAATTTATCAATTAAAGAAATGATGAATTGCATTGAATCTTGAGTTGGAAATGGAAGAACTCACCAAAGTAGAAGGGTTAGAGACTCACGACGTAAAAAAAAAATTGTCTGTATCCACATAACACTTTATGCTTTTTAGTAGTATGTGTTTTTTAATATTTATTTTGTATTTATTTATTTTTTTAAAGCAAGATATATTAAAAGAAACCAAAGATACACAAAGTTCAAGGACACACCACCCCAAGAAAATTACACTCCTATTGTAACCTAACTTAAGTACAACAACGGGTTATTGCTAAACTCAAAGAAATTACAATTGGCACGCGTAATTTTCCCGATAAACGACCACTTCCAAATTAGAGCTTTACAACTCCAAACAACATCTCTTGAATTCCAAGACGAGTTGTTGAAAACTATATCATTCCTCCGCAACCATATGCTCCAAAGAATAGCGATCCAAATGATTCCCTCCTTCCCTTTTTTAACCTTCTTCGCTCTAACATAATTGCTCCAACACCGAAAGTTCTCCTTTAAATCTTCAAAACAAATGTAAGACATTCCTATCCAATCGGCCATCTCCTTCCAAACAATTTCGACATAACGGCAATTGAAAAAAGAATGAAACAAAGTTTCGAGTGTTTCCTCACAAAGAACACACCTAACATCCGAAGCTAAAATAATACCTCTTTTCACAAGTAAATCTTTGGTTGGAATTTTGTTTAGGAAGCTACGCCAACCGAACGCTTTGACTTTAAGAGGAACCTCCGCCTTCCACACCTCTTTGAAAATGTAATCAAAACGGTTTGCCGGCCCGAAGGGAGAGTGCCTTCTGTTCAGCCAGTAGCAGCAGGAGGAAACCGAATAAACTCCATGCTGCTCGTGAGCCCAAGAAACCGAGTCCTGCCTGTCCGCACAAAGAGTTGCAGTCAATAACAATCTTTTCAACGATTCTGCCTGACTCATAATGAAAGGGACCGTTTGCATTTCAATGTTGCTTAAACCACCATGCTCCGCCACATGGCTATTAGAACTAGCTGCTATGGCAGCACTGTTGTAAGACAAGGAAGGTGCTGCAGCGAAAACTGAAAATGCAGCAGCTTGCTCCCTTCCTGGCTGAGAATTAAGAACAATGCCAAGGTCACTCCAATTCCAACAACCATCCTTCCGACCCCCCATAGCACCAATAGAGGCCTCTTTCAAGAGAGAGATGTTGAACAACTCCGGAAAAAGATCTTTTGGAATACCTTCTTTCAACCAAAGGGCATACCAAAAAGAAATAGAACAACCATTACCTACATGAAAAAAACAATTGTTAGTAAAAAACTCCGATGATGTTTTGTTCTCCAAGGATGAAATATTCCTCCACCACACCGAAGAAGACCGCTCGGAATACTTCATCATAGAACAAAAGGTGGCTCTTAGCTTCACATCCACATATCTCGCCTTCAATATCCGAAACCAAATAGAATTAGTCTCTCCAAAAATTCTCCAATTCCATCTTCAAAAGAAGGGCCTTGTTGAAGTCTTCTAAGTTTCTAAAACCAAGGCCACCCTTCTCCACCGGAAGGCACAAATCCTTCCAACTAACCCAATGCGTTTTCCTATTCCCCTCCGAACCTCCCCATAGGAAATTACTTTGCAATTTATTTAACTCCTCTATAACCTTCTTAGGAGCTTTATATAAAGAAAGAGTGAAAATCGCCATACTACTCAACACCGATTTTAGAAGAGTGATCCTTCCCCCAAAACTAAGCCACCGGCCTTTCCACGAATTCAACTTCCTCCTAACATGATCCATCAACGGTTTCCAAGAGGAAATCCTTCTCGGATTTATCCCGACCATAATACCTAGAAATTTGAATTCTTTATCTTCCGATCTACAAGAAAGGAAGTTAGTAGCAACTTCCAATACATGCGGATTGATATTAATACCTATCAACTTGCTTTTATGAAAATTGATTTTTAGACCCGACACCTTTTCGAAACCACTCAACACCGCTTTAATGGCCCATAGATGATTCCAACTCCCGTCTCCAATTAAAAGAGTATCATTCGCAAATTGGAGAATATCTATTTCGCATATCCCGTTCACATTAAAACCAACAAAGTCTCCATTTTCCACCGCCTTACCAACCAAAGCCCTTAGCCCTTCCGCTACTATAGCAAAAAGAAAAGGAGAAATAGGATCTCCTTGCCTTAGACCCCTCTCCACTACAAATTCTTTTGTAGGGCTACCGTTAACAAGAACCGACATCTTACTAGAAAAAATAATCAACTCCATCCAACGCATCCACAACTCTCCAAAACCCATCCTCCTCATCATGTACCTAAGGAAATTCCAACTCACATTATCATAAGCTTTTTTTGAAATCTACTTTAAAAAGAAGGAACTCCTTTCCCTCCTTGCTAGCATAGTCCACGATTTCATTAGCGACTACCACTCCATCAAGCATTTGTCTACCCGGCACAAAAGCACTTTGATTAATGGATATGATAGAAGAGAGGACTCTCTTAATCCGACTAGCCAAGAGCTTAGAGATCATCTTGTAAATGCTTCCCACCAAACAAATCGGGCGATAATCATCAAGATCTAACGGATTGTCTTTTTTAGGGACAAGGGTTAGAAAAGAAGAAATAATAGCCTTAGAAATAACGGTTCCAGAATAAAAAGCGTTAAAACAAGAGACCACATCTTCTTTAACAAAACTCCAACACTTCTTAAAGAAAAGGAGAGAAATACCATCCGGACCCATGCTTTTCGAACCATCACAACTCCACACCGCCTCTTTAATCTCCTCCTCCGAAAAAAGCACCTCTAGCGAATCTCTATCTTCCACGCTCAAAGAATGCACCAAAACGTCTTCCAAAATAGGCCTATTATAGAATTCCTCCTTAAACTTATCTTCAAAATGCCCTCTCACCACCTCCTTGACTCCTCCGACCGATTCCACCACTCCATCACTAGTGTTCAAATAGCAAATATGCTTCTTACTCTGCCTTTCTTTCATAACACGATGAAAGAATTTACTATTGGAATCTCCATAATTTAGCCACCTTAGCCTTGATTTTTGAATTAACATATTCTCCTTAAGTTTAAGGTTTAACCAAATCTTCCTTGAAGCTTTAATTTTGTTAAGATGGACCTCCTTTTCCCACATCTCCCTATCATCCGAGTCATTTAAAACTCTAACACCGTCTTCTACTTCCAAATCAACCTTCCCAAAAATATTCAAATTCCACCATCTCAATCTATCTTTGATAAGACGAAGCTTCTCCTTTAAAAAAAGTCTCCTCTACCAAAAACTTTCATTCCTCTTCCACAAAAGATAAAAAGTTCTTATCGGAAAACCACTCATTGTTAAAGATAAAAGGCTTGGGACCCCAATCAACTTTATCGGACAATAACCAAATCGGACAATGATCGGAAAAATCCCTATTTCCTATCAATTGACCAACAACACCCCACGAACGAACGATATTATGCGAGACTAGAAATCTATCAATTCTACTCTTTGATTTACCATCCCCACTAAACCAAGAGAACTTCTTTCCTTTACACGCAACATCCATCAAACCACTTCCTTCGATAAAATCCGAGAAATCCCTCCATTCTACATTACAACTTCTCAAAGAACGCCCCACTCTTTCTCTCTGATTCTTCACCGCATTAAAATCACCTCCCAAAATCCACTCCCCATCATTATATAAGTTTTTCAAATCTAATAACCTCGACCATAAAGCCCGCTTTAAAACTAGAGAACAAGGAGAGTAAACATTAACAATGTAAAAAATACCTCATTTTCATTCCACCTTCGAACCAAGGTAACCCTCACCTCTAAAGCTAGCCAAAACCGACACTATTTTGCTACTCCAAAGGGTAAGTAAGCCTCCAGCCATCCCAACCGAAGTAGAAAAAGAAAAGCCACACTCTTCTTTTCCCCAAAAGCTCCTAGCAACAGAATCAGATACCTCCATCATTTTAGTTTCTTGAATGAGAAAAAAATCTGCCCTCCCTTTATTGATAATACTTCTTATCCTCTTCCTTTTGATAAGGCTGCCTCCTCCCCTTATGTTTAAACTCCCAATAATCATTTGAAACAATTTAATTGCCCCTTCTTGCCTTCCAACTTCTTCAATTCTTGCTCTCAGTTATCTCCTCCCGACCCCACTCTAATTTTAAGCAGAGCTTTTTTCAGCTTTATATCCCCTTCAGAACCAAAATTAGATAAGAGTCTTGAATTACATCTGACAATGTCTGAATTGTCCGGGAGGGAACCTTCTGAAAGTTTTTTAGAAACCAGAAGCCTATCAGAAGAAACCGAGTCCGCTATAACACAAGGGAACACACTGGCTTTAAGAGAAGGCTTGTTTCTAACAAAACCCACCTCCGGATGGCCCACTTCTACCACCTGGCCTTTCTTATTTATCTTCTTAATGGGCCTTGATAAAATATAAGACAAAGGCCCATCCGCCTCTATGCCTTGTTTCAAGAGAACTCCTTTATTAAATGGTTCCCTACAAAAATCTCTCTCCACGTCACAGGGAATGGTTAAAGACTGAACAATACTGGATTTCGCTCCCAACCCCTTTTGCTGAACCGACGCATCCCTGCTAGAAGATTCTGGATCCGAAATCGTGTGTTCAGAGGATAACACAAAAAGCTGCTGCTTAAAATCTTTTTTCTTCTTTTTATCCTCCAAAACCGATTGTAAAGCACCATCAAATGTTTCTTCCGCCCCTTTTGATTTTGACCCTGTTAGAACAAGATTTGTTCTGATCAATATTCTTAGTTTTGATGATAACAAGGATATGAATTTTGTGTGAGATAATGTGGTACTCTAATACATTGCAATTTCCATTTCAGGAAATATATAAAGAGTATGCACAAATCAGTGCTCAGAAGCTTTGTCTCAGAAGGTTCAGCATGCAACATCAGAACATGGTCTGGCAAGACATCAGAAGATGGTCAAGGCAGAATTAGAACATGGGTCTATGAAAGCATCAGAAGAACTTGAGGTCAGAAGCAGAAGCACTGAAGTTCTCATGGTATCACGCTTAGAAGCACTTCAAGGTCAGAAGACAAGAAGATGCTATGCACCAAGCTGTTTGACTCTGATGATATTCAAATATTATATTCAAACATCAGATCAGAAGAAAGTACAGGTGGCAGGCTACGCTGACTGACAAAAGGAACGTTGGAAGCTATTAAAGGCAACGTCAGTAGACACAACGTGAACAAGGCTCGAGGTAGTTGACAAAAGCATGAAACATTAAATGCAAAGCTGTACGGAACACGCAAAGCATTAAATGCGTTCAACGGTCATCTTATCAAACGCCTATAAATATGAAGTTCTGATGAGAAGCAAGGTTAACGACTCTGAACCAAATTCTGTGAATATTAACTTGCTGAAACGCTGCTCAAATCAAAAGCTCAGAAACTTCATGTTCATCAAAGCTCACTACATTGCTGTTGTAATATATTAGTGAGATTAAGCTTAAACGTTAAGAGAAATATCACTGTTGTGATTATAGCTTGTAAGAAGCATTTGTAATACTCTTAGAATTGATTACATTAATTTGTAAGTAACTAGAGTGATCAAGTGTTGATCAGGATACTCTAGGAAGTCTTAGCTTGTGTCTAAGCAGTTGTAATTAGAGTGATCACGTGGTGGTCAGGATACTCTAAGAAAGTCTTAGCTTGTGTCTAAGCAGTTGTTCCTGGAGTGATCAGGTTATGATCAGGATACTCTGGAAGACTTAGTCGCGGACTAAGTGGAAAACCATTGTAATCTGTTGCGATTAGTGGATTAAATCCTCAGGTGAGGTAAATCACTCCGTGGGGGTGGACTGGAGTAGTTTAGTTAACAACGAACCAGGATAAAAATAACTGTGCATATTGTTTTTATCGTTCAAGTTTTTAGACTACACTTATTCAAACCCCCCCTTTCTAAGTGTTTTTCTATCCTTCAATTGGTATCAGAGCATGGTTCTAAGGTGCAAGCACTTAACCGTGTTTAGAAAAGATTCAGGAAGAGAAAAACGCTTCAGTAAAAGATGGCTGGTGAAATTCCAACAAATTCAACTCCATCTACATCTGGCTCTACTGAGCAATACAATGGTAACAATGGTTATACTAGACCACCAATATTCGATGGTGAAAACTTTGAATATTGGAAAGATAAACTGGAAAGTTACTTTCTTGGTCTAGATGCTGATCTATGGGATCTTCTGTTGGATGGTTACAAACATCCTGTTAAAGCTACTGGTGTAAGGCTCACGAGAAGCGAAATGAATGATGATCAAAAGAAAGATTTCAAGAATCATCACAAATGCAGGACTGTTTTGCTGAATGCTATCTCTCATGCTGAGTATGAGAAGATATCTAACAGGGAAACGGCCCATGACATATATGAGTCCTTGAAGATGACTCATGAAGGAAATGCTCAAGTCAAGGAGACCAAAGCTCTTGCATTAATCCAGAAGTATGAAGCCTTCAAGATGGAGGATGATGAAGACATTGAGAAGATGTTTTCAAGATTTCAAACTCTGACTGCTGGATTGAGAGTTCTCGATAAAGGCTACACCAAGGCTGATCATGTAAAGAAAATCATCAGAAGTTTTCCCAGAAGATGGGGCCCAATGGTGACTGCATTCAAGATTGCGAAGAATCTGAATGAAGTTTCTTTGGAAGAGCTTATCAGTGCCTTGAGAAGCCATGAAATTGAGCTGGACGCAAACGAGCCTCAGAAGAAAGGTAAGTCTATTGCATTAAAATCTAATATTAAAAAATGCACTAATGCTTTTCAGGCTAGAGAAGAAGATCCTGAAGAATCAGAATCTGAAGAAGAAGATGAACTGTCCATGATCTCCAGAAGGGTGAACCAACTCTGGAAAAGCAAGCAAAGGAAGTTCAGAGGCTTCAGAAGTTCAAAGAAATTTGAACAAGGAGAATCTTCTGGTGACAGAAGATCTGACAAGAAGAAGGCTGTCTGCTATGAGTGCAATGAGCCTGGACATTACAAGAACGAGTGTCCAAAACTTCAGAAGGAGAATCCCAAGAAGAAGTTTCATAAGAAGAAAGGTCTTATGGCAACATGGGATGATTCTGAATCAGAATCAGGATCAGACTCTGAAGGAGAGCAGGCAAACTTTGCGCTGATGGCGACAGAAGATGATGGATCAGAATCTACATCAGAATCAGATTCTGAAGAGGTATTTTCTGAACTATCTAGAGAAGAGTTAGTTTCCAGTCTAACAGAGCTTCTTGAATTAAAAGCTCATCTTAGTATCAAATACAAAAAGCTGAAAAAGAAATTTGAATTTGAAACTAAGAAGCTTGAGTTGGAAAATTCTGAATTAAAAGAAAAAGTTTTAAAATTATCCAATAATGTTGGGTCTCCTTCTGATTCAGAAAAATCCACTCCCAGTCTGAATCATATTCTGAAAGAATATGATTTAAGTTTCAGGAAGTTCTTATCTAGAAGTATTGGCAGAAGTCAGCTAGCTTCTATGATATATGCTGTGTCTGGGATCAAGAGAGTTGGCATTGGTTATGAGGGTGAAATCCCATACAAGCTTGAATCTGTGGATGATATGAAAATATCATACAAGCATTTGTATAACCAATTTAAATTTGGCCACTCCCATGATATTAAGCACACATCACATGCACAAAGTTTTCACATAACACACACCAAGAAGCATGTGACACAACCTAAGAAATATCATGGAACTCAGAATAAGAAATATCATGTTGTTCCTCCTGTTAAATATTTTGCTAAACCCAAGTTCAATCAGAACTTGAGGAGAACTAACAAGAAAGGACCCAAGAAATTGTGGGTACCTAAGGAAAAGATTATTCCTATTGCAGATATCCTTGGCGGAAAAGAGGACAAAAAGCAAAATGTCATGGTACATGGACTCTGGGTGCTCGCGACACGTGACGGGAAGAAGGTCTACATTCCAAGACCTGGTGCTTAAACCAGGTGGAAAAGTCAAGTTTGGAGGAGATCAGAAGGGCAAAATCATTGGCTCTGGAACCATAAGTCTTGGTAACTCTCCTTCCATAACTAATGTACTTCTTGTAGAAGGATTAACGCATAACTTATTGTCCATAAGTCAATTAAGTGACAATGGTTATGATATAATCTTCAATCAAAAGTCTTGCAAGGCTGTAAGTCAGAAGGATGGCTCAATCCTATTTACAGGCAAGAGAAGAACAACATTTATAAGATTGATCTTTCTGATCTTGAGAAGCAGAAGGTGACTTGTCTTATGTCTGTTTCTGAAGAGCAATGGGTCTGGCACAGAAGATTAGGTCATGCTAGTTTGAGAAAGATTTCTCAGATTAACAAACTAAATCTGGTCAGAGGACTCCCAAATCTGAAATACAAATCAGATGCTCTTTGTGAAGCATGTTAGAAGGGCAAGTTCTCCAGACCTGCATTCAAGTCTAAGAATGTTGTTTCTACCTCAAGGCCGTTAGAACTCTTGCACATTGATCTGTTTGGCCCAGTCAAAACAGCATCTGTCAGAGGGAAGAAATATGGATTAGTCATCGTTGATGATTATAGCCGCTGGACATGGGTAAAGTTCTTGAAACACAAGGATGAGTCTCATTCAGTGTTCTTTGAATTCTGCACTCAGATTCAGTCTGAGAAAGAGTGTAAAATCATAAAGGTCAGAAGTGATCATGGTGGCGAATTTGAGAACAGATTCTTTGAGGAGTTCTTCAAAGAAAATGGTATTGCCCATGATTTCTCTTGTCCTAGAACTCCACAGCAAAATGGAGTTGTAGAGCGAAAGAATAGGACTCTACAAGAAATGGCCAGAACCATGATCAATGAAACCAATATGGCTAAGCATTTCTGGGCAGAAGCAATAAACACTGCGTGTTATATTCAGAATAGAATCTCTATCAGACCTATTCTAAATAAGACTCCTTATGAATTGTGGAAGAACAGAAAGCCCAACATTTCATATTTCCATCCTTTTGGATGTGTATGTTTTATTCTGAATACTAAAGATCATCTTGGTAAGTTTGATTCTAAAGCACAAAAGTGTTTCCTTCTTGGATATTCTGAACGCTCTAAAGGCTACAGAGTATACAATACTGAAACATTGATTGTAGAAGAATCAATCAATATCAGGTTTGATGATAAGCTTGGTCTTGAAAAACCAAAGCAGTTTGAGAATTTTGCAGATTTTGATATTGATATATCAGAAGTTGAAGAACCAAGAAGCAAAGCTGCAGAAGCTGGCAGTCTCAGAAGCAATGGATCAGAAGATCAAGTTGCTGCATCTTTAGAGAATCTTAGGATTTCTGAAGAACCAACTATCAGAAGATCACCTAGACTTGCTTCCGCTCATTCAGAAGATGTGATTCTTGGAAAGAAAGATGATCCTATCAGAACCAGATCATTTCTTAAGAATGACAATCAGAAGCAGTAATCAGAATCAAAAGGCGTAAAGTCTATTGAAAATTTTACAGCTGTCATCCATTATCTGATGGTGAACACATGTCTGTACGGTTAATACAAAGCGTGCAGTTGAAAAGACGCCGACCTAGGTAACTGTGTTAAATCATTTCATTTACCACGTTCTCTCACCTAACGTCACTTATCAATAAATGAAAATTGATTTCTCTTGATTCTGTAACTGTTCATTTTCTAATCTTATTGAATTTTTTTAAAATTTGTCTCAATATATTATTTTCAAATCATCTCATATATCTTTTTCGCTCCGAGTCTCTCTTTCTTCTTGCATACTTTCTTTTGAAATCTTCTTAGTCGCTTCTAAAACCCTAACCGAAAACCCAGAATTTTGTTCTTCCTAGATGTTCATTCTGTTTCAATGGCTGCTTCTTCATCTCAAAACGTTGATTCATTTACTCTTCTCCATATTCAAGATGAAGTGAATCAGGAACTCACTCCAGTTGTTGCGTGCTCCATTCCTAAGGATAGATTAGAAGTTCTATGTGAACTTATGGTTGATTTTGATAACATTGAAGAACACGATTTTCATCTCAAAGATGATATAATTTTTCAAGGATGGACTTCTTTGTTTGCTGAGTTCTGTGGACCAGTCTACCCAGATCTTGTCAAGGAATTCTGGGTACATGCAGTTGTCGCTCCAAAATCCATATTATCTTTCGTCCATGGAAAGTTTGTGGTAGTGACTGAGAACATCTTAAGGGTGATGTTTGATCTGAAAAACGCTGAAGGAGCGTTTGAAATCGATAAAAGGGAAAATTGGGAAGATGTTTTATCTACTCTCTACCCAGACATAAATGAAACAAAGAATGTCAAGGATTTGAGAGATCTCTACAAAATCTGGACCAAAATTCTTCTTGGGTGCTTCTATCACAGGAAAGGAACACATGCTTCTGACTTCATCAACAATGAACAAAAATACATTATGTACTGCATTGCCACTAAGAAGAAGGTTGATGATATCTACATTATCTTCAACCATATGTGGAAGGCTGGGAAGGAGTCCAGAAATGCCTTCAGAGAGAAAAGTTGTACCATCATTCCGTTTGGTAGAATTATCTCAAATCTTCTGGTTCATTCCCAGATTGTTGAAAATCTGGAGTCTGAAGGTATTATCAAAGACCTTGCTGTCACAACTGGGGCCTGTCTGAATGCCTTCACTTTAAAGAAGATGAAAGTGATTAAGGCTATCATTAAGACTCCTCAACCTCTTGCTGGAACAAGAATCAGAAGAGAACCAGTTCTCGCTGAATTTAAAACCTTCTTCAATAGTGAGGTACCAAAAGTCAGAACTAGGTATCTGAAGTCTCAAAAAGAGGATAAAAGTCTTAAAGATCAAGAGAAAGGTGCTCCAATTACAGTGAATCGCAAGAAGGAAGAAAGGGCCAAAAGAAAGTTTGATCATCCTGCTGCTACCACCAAGAAAGAAGTGGTCCCGGAAGAAGTCATTGCAAAGGTTGTTAAGGTTGTTTCTGTTGATTTTGAGAAGAAAAAGAAGGAAGCTGAGAAAAAGAAGAAGAAGTCAAATAACAATGCTGAGATTGTTGAAGTTGTTGAGAAGAAGAAAACCAGAAAAAGAAAGATGATTCTTCAAGAGTCTGATGAAGAAAATGTTGTTCAAGAGGCTGTGAATCAACAGGAAGATCTGGCGAGCGCCAGAAGGAAAGAGATCTCTAGTGGCAAAACAAAAATTGTTGAAGAGCCGAAGAGTAAGAAGCAGAAGAAGACTGAGGCTGTGGTCAAAGCTCTTCAGAAAGCATCCAAAGGTATATGTATTTCTGAACCTGATTCTGCTCCTGCTGATTTTTCAGAAGTTACACCAATAGCGGTTGCCCCTACCCCTGAACCAGAAAAAGCCACATCAGAATCACCTATAACTGTCCATGTTCTTACACCTCCATCTTCACCTGTAACCATTCCTTCGTCTCCACCCACCATCAATCCTGTTCTGGATATACCACCCCTTCAAACTCTATTTCCACCACACACAAATATCTCCATCTCTCAACCTCCTCCCCATGCCACCTTTGAACCTATTCCTTCTACCTCTCTAAATAACCATAGTGACTCTATTTTTCCAACCTCTGCATCATATGAACAGCTGCTCCGTGATTGCAACTACACTCCCAAGCCTCGTCCTGAAGCTGAAGTGGTAGCGTTAGATTCTGATACTGAAGCAGAATCTTCTTATAGGTTGAATAGAGAACCTCAACCGTACTTCATTCCCAACCCTGCCTTTTCAAAAACCCAATTAAAATCCCAACCCATCTACCCTATTGGTGAAATTTTTGAAAAAGTAAAGAGGAATCTCAGAAGTATCTTTGATACTCTCAGAATTGCTGAAAGTTCTGGCTTGAATGATGTTGCTATGAGGAACTTCTGGAGGATCTTACGCAGAGAATCAGATGCTCTGTTTTTAGAACTTCAGGAAGCCTGTATAGAAGCTGCCCCACGGCCTCGTGGAATTCTGAGAAGTTATGAAGACTTCTGGTTTGTTCGTCTAAGAGGAAGACATCTTTTGGAAGAGAAGCCCTTTCTGGATGAATTGGAACAAGCAAGGCTTGCTGCTGAAATGGAAGCTAATCCTTGCAGGGATATTGTTATCTGGATTCCTGATTATCCAGTTCTCCTCGGGGATTTCAAGACCCTCTTTGACTTTCTGAGGGAAAACCCTTCTGAGAAAGATCCAAGCTTGGTCATTCCAGAAGTTGTTGACCCACCAGAAGTTGAAGGTCCTTCTGCTCCCAGGAATCTTGTTGCCATTCTTCAGGCACTTGAGAATGGAGATTCGGAAATTCCTGCTGCAGAATACGGAGATGCTTCTATGCAAGAAGCAGATGTAGAAGATCATGTTGCTGAATCAGTTCCTGTTGAGGAAATCCCTGCAAATGATCTATCTATGGAAGCTACAGATCACAATGCTATTCCTGTGGTTAGAAGCAGTGAAGCTTCTTCTGATGAATCTTCTCGTCTTGCAAGAACTCTGGAAGATATTCAGAAGAAACAGGATGAGTTTAGAGCTTTCATGGAGAGGCAAGAAGGATGCAACAATGGGGTTCAAGAGATGCTGGCCAAGATCTTGTCAAGGCTAGGGTCGTCTTAGATTGAGTCTGTGTTGTTTTGTTTTTGCTTTTTTGCTGCATCTGTTTTTGTGCATCTTGTCTTCCGTACCTGATGTTTGAACTTCAATGAAATCATCCTTTTTTCCTCCGTGTGTTTCTTTTTGTTTGTATCTGAATCTTTTCTGTTTTTTGATGATATGACAAAAAGGGGGAGAAATATGTGATAAATGATTTGATTTAATCAGTTGCTTTACTAACAGAAGCTGCAAGCTTCATATGTTTCTAAGTTGTGTTGTTGCAGGAATCGAAGATTCAAGATCAACATAAGAAGCAACGAGATGAGCAATGAGATGATGAAGCAACTCTTTAGAGAATCAAGCTCATGGATACTTGAAGCAAGCTGAGTGCTATGAAGCTTCAGAATCAGAAGCAAGAATGATCAGAAATTCTGATAATAGAATATGATCCAAATCATTGTCTATTTGCTCTGATACATTGTCTATTGGATCTGATTTATTCTATATGGCTTATATGGCTCTGATACATATTTTGTGTTCTGATACACATCTTATGTTCTAACTCATTCATGCTGACTTTTGTCGTTTAGTTTTTTTCTGTAACATTTCAGGATGTAGAGATGCTCTGATGATGCTCTGGTACATTCAACAATGTTCTGATACAATCTAGCATGAAGTGATGTAAGAAGAAATTCAAAGCTCAGAAGCTATCCGAGGGAAGCAGAAATCAGAAGCTGTGAATGTTCTAAAGATCCAGAAAACTCAAGTTCTGAAGCTGTCCTAAATGGAAGCATGAATCAGAAGCTGTGAATGTTCTGAAGATTAAAGAAATTCAAGTTCTGAAGCTGTCCTAAATGGAAGCAGGAATCAGAAGCTGTGAATGTTCTGAAGATCAAAGAAATTCAAGTTCTGAAGCTGTCCTAAATGGAAGCAGGAATCAGAAGCTGTGAGTGTTCTAGGGATCTAAAGAAATTCAAGTTCTGAAGCTGTCCAATGGAAGCAGAAGTCAGAAGCTATGAATTATCAGAAGCAAGAAGCTTATGTGATCGTCTCTACCGAAATAATCAGGGATGTCTTTTATTATTAAAGTTCTTCGAGTATTTATTTCAGGGGGAGATTATTCATCTCAGGGGGAGATTGTTAATCTCAGGGGGAGACATATTCACATACTTATGTTATAGCTGTGTAATTTGTCTTTAGCCGTCTGCTCTTTCTGATCGCAAATTCATATCATTTATATATGTTTTTGTCATCATCAAAAAGGGGGAGATTGTTAGAACAAGATTTGTTCTGATCAATATTCTTAGTTTTGATGATAACAAGGATATGAATTTTGTGTGAGATAATGTGGTACTCTAATACATTGCAATTTCCATTTCAGGAAATATATAAAGAGTATGCACAAATCAGCGCTCAGAAGCTTTGTCTCAGAAGGTTCAGCATGCAACATCAGAACATGGTCTGGCAAGACATCAGAAGATGGTCAAGGCAGAATCAGAACATGGGTCTATGAAAGCATCAGAAGAACTTGAGGTCAGAAGCAGAAGCACTGAAGTTCTCATGGTATCACGCTCAGAAGCACTTCAAGGTCAGAAGACAAGAAGATGCTATGCACCAAGCTGTTTGACTCTGATGATATTCAAATATTATATTCAAACATCAGATCAGAAGAAAGTACAGGTGGCAGGCTACACTGACTGACAAAAGGAACGTTGGAAGCTATTAAAGGCAACGTCAGTAGACACAGCGTGAACAAGGCTCGAGGTAGTTGACAAAAGCATGAAACATTAAATGCAAAGCTGTACGGAACACGCAAAGCATTAAATGCGTTCAACGGTCATCTTCTCAAACGCCTATAAATATGAAGTTCTGATGAGAAGCAAGGTTAACGACTCTGAACCAAATTCTGTGAATATTAACTTGCTGAAACGCTGCTCAAATCAAAAGCTCGGAAACTTCATCTTCATCAAAGCTCACTACATTGCTGTTGTAATATATTAGTGAGATTAAGCTTAAACGTTAAGAGAAATATCACTGTTGTGATTATAGCTTGTAAGAAGCATTTGTAATACTCTTAGAATTGATTACATTAATTTATAAGTAACTAGAGTGATCAAGTGTTGATCAGGATACTCTAGGAAGTCTTAGCTTGTGTCTAAGCAGTTGTAATTAGAGTGATCACGTGGTGGTCAAGATACTCTAAGAAAGTCTTAGCTTGTGTCTAAGCAGTTGTTCCTGGAGTGATCAGGTTGTGATCAGGATACTCTGGAAGACTTAGTCGCGGATTAAGTGGAAAACCATTGTAATCTGTTGCGATTAGTGGATTAAATCCTCAGGTGAGGTAAATCACTCCGTGGGGGTGGACTGGAGTAGTTTAGTTAACAACGAACCAGGATAAAAATAACTGTGCATATTGTTTTTATCGTTCAAGTTTTTAGACTACACTTATTCAAACCCCCCCCCCTTTCTAAGTGTTTTTCTATCCTTCAGACCCTCCATTCAAAAAGTTGTCAGAACTTTCAGAAAGTTCTGAACAAACCCCTTTGTTAATAGGTTTGACCGATGCCGCCTCCTTATCTTGCTTCTGAAAATCCTCTACTACTCTATGAACAACAACCCTCCCTTTATCCGTTGGATCAAGGTGTGAATCCGGGATAAACTCCCATGTCTTCCTCTTTCTCAGAATCCCAAGACGCTGCTATACTCGACAAACTCGACAAAGAGGATGATTTCAAACTCAACTCTGGGGCCTTCTGAGCCGCAATCCTTAGAGGACCGTAAGAGTCTTCCCGGAGATGTAAAGAGAAAGCTTTACCATCTATCGTTATCTGTAATAACTCAGGTAAGGTGAAGCTTGCTTTAACCCTCACCATACACCTAGCTATATCCATGGAACTTCCAGACATGGTGTTCTCATCCAAACAAACGAAAGAACCCAACCGATTTGCTAGGGATTCAAAAAAATCACTACACCACTGTTGCCACCACCATTTCCCATCTTCTATCAATTCTTTTATTATCCCTTCCTCCATCTCCTCTAACAAGCAAAGATTTGCTCCCATCGGATGGACTTTGATCGAGAAGAAACCTTCAATCTCTAGGTGAGTTTGAATGTTGTAAGATTCTCCCGGAAACAAAACTTCCCCAATAAAAGCTTTCTTCCATCTATTCTTAAGCTCTACACCCGACGAAAAACTGAGAAAAAACTCTTCCTCCTGAGCGTCTTTTTTCTTACTTTCCCCCAGGACAATATCTGCAAATGTTCTGGATTCATCTACCCATCGATTTGCAAAGACCGGAACTTCCTCCATTCTACTCCCCGTGTTCTTCCTCTCCTCACCAATTCTAACATTCCTTCCACTTCTTTGAAATCTAGGTTGGTTAGCATAAATTTTATTCCCGTCTATTAAAATGTTATCTAGCCGTACTGCTACCATCCTTCCATCCTTCACCTCTTTAAATCTTGCGAATCCAAAACGCTTCCCAAATTTATTAAGCCTTGAAGGTATCACCACCTCCACCACCTCTCCCACACAACCAAACAACTTGAACATAGCCATTGCCTTTCATCTATCCGGAAAATTCGAAAAATAAAAAGAAGATAACAAATCTCCAACGCCCGACTGCCTACCTCCAAAAGGGAAGCAATCCCATCTTGGTGTTAAGTTTCTGTAAACCTTCTTAGTCGCTCGCTGCCACGCCATTGAGAAAGAAGAAGAAAACCAGAAAATTTAGAGAGAAGGGAGAGAGACCGAAACTTTCTCTCTCATCTTTTTCGGATAATGATTGAATAATAATAGAAGAAACACATATTCCCTATGGTTTTTTTATCAATTTTAATAAATGAATTTGATGGTCAATTTGAAATTCAGATATAATTTTTAAGAATTCTAAGTTGACATATCACACAACAATAATCAACCTGAAATACAAGCTTGCATCTCATGTTAGTTACCATAGTGCTTCATCAATGAAGATTTATCCACATTTTATATTATGGTATCTAGAGCCATCAAGAAGAAGTTTCACCTTGAATTTTCTTCTTCATTAATTGATTTCGTTGCAAATGCCTCATCAAGATCAATCAATCACTAAAATATTGTTGTTATTTTGTGCAAATCATTCAGTTTTTTGATTTTGTGATTCTTTCTTTCAACTGATTTGTTGTTCTTTAGTTTGTTTATCTTCTTCAGTTTTCGGAATTAGCAGGCATCCCTTATAGACATTCAATAGCTATATTAGATTTTAGGAATCAATGCCCTAAAGATTATGTGGATGATTATTATTCTAAGGAGACTTGTAATACCCGTAATGCGATTTAATATTTAATTTAGTTGATTTTAGTAATTATCGTGTTTTATCGCGTTTCGAGTTGTCGAGTTGGGTATGTTAACGGAATAACTGATCGAGTTAAATAGTGATATTTTGTATTTTTAGTATTAAAAATATTAATAGTATAATTATTGGTGTTTGGAGAGATATTCCGCTAAATTAAATAAACCGATTAAATGAGACATAGAATATTAGGGGGTATGTTTTAATTAAGTGGGCTGGTATATTATATGGGTGTTGCTGTACGAGTGAACTTTTAGCCCATTTCAAATTATGAAACCAAGTGGAACTAGTAGCATATCACTTAGGTTTTAGAAAAAAAGAAAGAAAGGGAAAACAGAGGCACATAGGTGAAGAAGAGGGTTTCAGAGAGGTAGCAGAGAAGAGCAATTGGGTGATTTCAACCGGAACAAAATTTAGAGTATTCTTTGATCCAAAGATAAGGGTGGGGTTCTTGCTCTATAAATAAGGATATGATGAAATGTATGTGGGGTTTTGGGGTTATAATTTATCTTTGTGTTTGGTATGATTGTGGTGTTTAGTGTGTTGTAATTTCCTGGAAATCCTCATGTGCAATTGTTGCTATGTTGATTATTGATCAAGTGTAATGGTTTGTGCTTTTGGGTGAATTGGAATTATTCCTGATGAATTTGAGCGATGAATTTATGTGTGACGATGTGTTGTTAAATCTCTGTGTGATGCTGTGTTGTTGGTAACTCTGAAAAAAATATGAACGGACTAATTGGATGAAGAACGAAAGAAAATATAAAACAGGAAGAAGAAAAAAATTTATGGCAGGGGCCACACAATGAAGGGGCGGGCGCCCCATTAGTGTAGGTGGGACGAGGGTCCCACAGAAAATGCGGGACGAGCGGCCTTGGGGCTGGGGCAGGCGCCCAAGTACTTAGGGTGGGTGTCCCAAGGGCGAGGGCCATAGGTATGGGACGGGGATCTCACTTTAAGTGTGGTACTTTTCCATTAATTAGGTACTTGTAAATTGTATTTAGTATACTTTTAGTACCACTTGAATTTAATTCAGTAGAGATGAACAAATAAATTGTAGAATTAAATCACTAGCCACATATCAAATTAATAAAAATTGAAACGAACTAGCACATAGACTATTAGATATTCAATAACAGATAGTAGAATAATTTTATATTGCTGGTGCAATGGAAAAATAATGAAAACAGAAGGAGCATTAGTACAGGGTAAGTACTAACTAACAGAGGGAGAATAATAATAGAATCGTTAGCAGTGCAGGTAACTAATTTTATACCAGAAGTTGTAGCAAGTAGCAAGAAATTATAATGAGTTATTTTAAGTGACAAAAACATTAAATAGCAGATAGAACAATTTAAGTAGTATCGTTTCGGGAATAATTCGCTAACTGTTGTTACTTGCGATCTTTTTGTGATGTTGTGACGCAGTGAATATTATGAATATTGTGAAGTGCAGGTAATTACAGTGACGATATTTACCACATATTATTGGTAAATTTTTGGTGATATAGGCGTATGTCTCGCGATTGTCGCGGGCGAAAAATCGTATCTTTTTTCGGGATGAGACACCTGATGCCTTCTTTGGGCTCGAGTGCTCATAAAAATGATTTTTCTTTTGTACCGACCAAACTTTTTATTATTTCCAAAGTAGGAAAAGGAAAAAAGTTGCAATAACCTAAAAAGTGGGGGAGAGATCTTGGGTAAGAGGGTTGGTTATACGAAGGGAAGGTATTAGCACCCAACGTATCTATAGTACTCTATAGGCTTTTTTTTTGTGTTTGTTTCATTCTATGTTATGGTGGAGGTTCTGTTGTGAAATAGGTGGGACCTAGGGTGTTTGTTTGATTATGCTCGCAAAGATCATCGCGATCCTCTGCATACATATCCCTTAGAGGGAATCAGAGCATCTGTAGCTCGGGTCTACGGGTGCTAAGGTTTGAATGGTTTGAGGGAGAAGTTTTGCTCGCCAAGGATACGACCTTGTGCCTACGTATTCTCAAAGGGATGTTAAGAAAGTCAGAGCAATCGTAGTTCCCACTTATGCTAGTGGAAGCAAAGGATAAGAGACAAATGTCATCTAAATGTTCGATGTATCTAATCTATATCATCACATACATCTGTTTGATTTTGTTTGAAAATCTTTTCATTATAAGCCTGGGCCATGCCACTTATGGTGCTTAGAATGATAAAGATGTTTTTTAGCCAGCCTTGTGGCAAAAACTTTCAATGAAGTCAGCCTTGTGACAAAAAGTTTTGATTAATCAGCCAGCCTTGTGGCAAAAGTTTCAACGAAGTCAGCCTTGTGACAAAAACTTTGATTAATCAGCCAGTATGGTGGCAAAAAGGTTTGATTGATTAGCCAACCTTGTGGCAAAAAAGTTTGATTGATTGATTGATTGATTGTGATGATATAGAAGAGATACTCCTATCATAGAGATGATAAATGTCTAATCTCCTAGGGTATTTGATTTGGATATTGGGGATGCTTATAAGAAGCCCGTGGGTCCTTGTACGAAGCCCAAGAGGAGGCTATCCGAGAGTCCTTGCATTGTAAGCCCAAGAGGAGGCTATGGGAGGGACAATCCAGGGTCCTTGCATTGTAAGCCCAAGAGGAGGCTATGGGAGGGTCACTCGTTTGTACAAAGCCCAAGGGGAGGCATGGTATAGTTGGTTTGAGCTCTTAGAGCGATTTCACCGGGAAACCATACTCTATGTCCTAACCTAAACTAGGGAGATTCTTTGCACGAAGCCCAATAGGAGGCTATGGGGAACCTAGTATTGTACTAAGTTGAACAAGCATATATATAACACAATCACAAATATGAACAAGTACGAACAAATATGAACAAGTACATGAACAAATATGAACAATTACATATATATGACAAAGTGTGTGTATATAATGGAGTTTATGAAGGAAATATACCTGTAAGCATGATCCATTTGTATACACGGGGGCTCGGGACTTATACTCGAGGAGAGGTCCACTTGAATTTATTCAAAGCTATGTAAACAGGTATTCACAAAAGGGCTTGGGACTTATACCTACATGGAGGCCCGTGGTATTTTTGGGAAGATTCAAAGAAAACCTTCATTTTTGATTTGTTATTCGAAGTTAAATATAAACTGATCGAGGTATGTACAAAAAGGTGAATGTACAATGAAATACCTAATTTCATGTACGGGAATGAGACTTATACCTACATGGAGGCCCATGATATTTTATAAAACATGGTTGATTGTTTTGTTAAAGAACGCGAGGTTTCATCGTTTTGAAAACAGTTTGAAGATTTGTTTTGAAAAAAAGTTTATTTGTTTTGAACAAAAAGACTGTATAAAAAGAAAAAGGAGTGGGTCTTATACTCTCTAATATTCGAGAGGCCCCACTTCGTTTTGAAAATCAATTGATCAATCAAAGAGATTTAATCAATAGTTTCTTTTGAAAAGAAAAATCAAAAAGAAATGGTTTATCGTTTTGAAAAGAATCGTGATCGCTTGTTTAAAACGGTTTGAATTTTGACAAAAGCCAACTTAATTAAGTTAAAAAACAAATTTTAAAGCTTAATTAAGACCTAAAAAATTAGGGTTTGATCACAAAAATATTTACAAGTGATTAAGTTTGAAAAATCAAATGAGAGACAATATTTAAAGTATTTAAAAACACTTAAAAATATGTCATTTTAAACTTAATTAAAAATGTATTAAATAAATATTTTTTTGTGATTTTTTTTTATATTCATAAAACACATATATAAAATAAGAAGTGTGTAAAAAATGAATAAAAAATGAGTTAATTTGATAGGTTAAAATAATTGATGAAGTTGTGAAGAAAAATAAGACAAAAAAGTGTTTAAAAAAAGGTTTTGGTCCCTAAGGGTGTTGAACCCACGACCTCATGCTCACCACTCAAAAGCATAACCAACTGGACCACGCGCGTGGTCTGATTAACAAAGGCAAAGATTTGATTATATTTTAAACTCAATTTTTGAATTTCCTTCGCAAAAAATGGCGCCAAGAACACCATCCCCATTTGAATTTGAAAATCTCTGAAACTGAACCAAATTGATCAAGTGAAGGGTCTATCTTACTCGTTTTTTCACAAGGAACATGATGGTACCATTTAATTTCATTTATTTTCACTCTAGGGCCATTGATTCTCTGATGAACACGAAGAACCCTAATTCTATGATTCATTCTGAAATCGTGTATGTGCAAGTTATGATGCAATTGATTGAGGGTTAATGATCCTCATGTGTGCAGAAACAAGATGGTAAATCAGTTTTTCATTTATGATGCATGTATGTATGAGTTTGAAGATCATGAGGCTTACCTTCAAAAACGGCAAAACTGGAGATTGAATTCTTCAATAGAGGTGTTACAGATGCTTTGCAATGATCTGGATAGCTTCAATGATGATTATGGAACATGTCTGGATGCTTGGAGTGAATTGAATTCATCTGAGCATAGCTATGGGACCCGATCTGCAGTTGCTTGGAGTGAGGATCGAATCTGATGATGGAGGTGTTTCAGATCATGAATGATGGTTGGGATAGTTCATATATGGTATATGGGATGTGTTTGGATGGTTAGATTGGATAGAATTGAGCTTGAATGAAAATTGGCATGATAAGGCTTATGTTATGCATATTTGAGAAGTGAGGTAGTGATTCTGAGTTTTTGGTGTTTTTGGGGTGTATGGATGGATCAGACACATCACATATGATGTTTATGAGTTGTGGGAAGCATCACTTTGCTCAGAACTTCAAGGGTTTGGAGGTTGGGATTTCTACCTCACTTTGAAACTTGAAACTTGCAATTCAAGAAAGAAGAGAGAAAACCTATGATTGTGAGGTTTTGGTGTGATTTGAAGAGTGATTTGCACCTCTATTTATAGGCCATGGATTCTGAATACAAGCCCTTGCAAGTTGATCAAGAAGTGATGATTTGGCTTAAGAGATAAAAAGGAATCTTACCATTAA
This sequence comes from Vicia villosa, assembly GCF_029867415.1. Taxonomy (NCBI): domain Eukaryota; kingdom Viridiplantae; phylum Streptophyta; class Magnoliopsida; order Fabales; family Fabaceae; genus Vicia; species Vicia villosa. The sequence continues at coordinate 13,296,246 of NC_081181.1, forward strand.
ATGCATATGGTTAAAGTGACTAAACCATGGTTAAAATTGGCTATGCTTCTTATCTCTTTCCCATCTGTCTCAAATCAGAAAATATCTTCCAATTATTGCATCTATGCATCATTACTTGGATCATTTGGCAAAATGGTTCATAACTTTGGCAAAATGACTTGAAATTTCAAGTGAAAATGATCACTAAATGCATAATTCAAAACCATAGCTATGCTTCATATTTTTTCATGCTCTTGGACATTTTGGAAAGCTCATATTACACACTTCAAAACCCTAGTTGAAAGTTTCTTCAAGACCTTTAAGGAAATGGGTGAAAAAGATCCATGAACTTTGAAGAAAATGAAGTTTTAAGTGAAATTTTCAAAAGATACCAACTTTGAAGCTCCATATCTCTTAAATGGTTGATCTTTTGGAAAAAAATTATATGTGACAAAGTTGTTCATGTTGGAAGTTTTTTTCAGTTTGTAGGTGAAATTTTGAGAAATTCCCTTCCAAAGTTTGGAAAAAACCATTGAAAAACACTTAGAATTTTTCTAAGTATGGAAAGTCAAACTTTTGACTTTTTGATTCTTGATTGATTTTCTTGATTTTTCTTGATCAAATGACTTCATATATCATATATTAATGATTCAAAACTTCAAAAGTCATGGTTGACCAAAATTCCCCAAAAGTCAATGGTGATCTTGTACAGTTGACTTTTTCAGACGAATCGCGTTTCTGGAGATTTCCAATGAACCAGGCTATCTTCATCAAATGAATGGTATGAATGGATCATATTGAGGCATTAGAGGATATTGAGCCATGATTTGAGTTGTGGCACCATGTCCTGATTAAAAAGGCAGTTGTTCAGTGAATTAGGTCAAAAACCCTAATTGTCGACTTGATGAAATTGATGACTGTGGATCTTGAATTGAGATGTAATTTCCAATGGATGTTGTCATAGGGATTATTTGAATATGATTGAAACATTTGAGTGACTTCCTGGGGATTCTTAGGGTTTCCCAAATGTGATCCCTGATTTTGGTCCCTGATAGTTCAAAACCCTAATCTGATGATTTGAAATTTCACTGTTGATCAATCCCTGTGTTGGAGATGTATTGAGTCAATAGATTAGGTCAAAATGATGCACTTGGGGTCTTGAGGACATGTCCCAAGTCATTAGGTCAAATCCTGAGCAAAAGTTAGGGGTATGCTATCTTTAGTCAAAACCCTAATCTGGTTGGTTCAGAGCCTTTGAGCTTGTTGAAGTGAATCTTTGAGGACCAAATGTTAATTGTTGATGAAGATGATTCATTTGAAATGAAGGGAGAACAAAACCCTAATTGATTTTTGCTTGTACTGATGAGTGATTTCTTGATTAAACCCTGCTGAGTCACAAGTAGCAAACACAAGCTATGCAATTTGTTAGAGATGCAAATGATGCATATGCTATGATATGAGGTGGTATCTTAGGTCAAAAATTGGGGTATGACAGCGATGAGTTTTTATGAATTTTGTTGTGGTGTTGCATTTCATTGTGTCGCATAAATTGCATTTTTGGTGACGACCTGGATTTGGCGAAACAGTGATGAAGGCTTATGCCTGTTTGAATGCCTCTAATAATTGGCAATTGGCGATGGGGGCTGAAGCCCTGGGTACCCCATGCATCTGCACTTGTAGTGTCTCATTCCATTTTGTATGCTTAAGAAATTGTGTGACTTTGAATGAGAATTAAACTGTTTTGGTGGAAATGACTATGTGAATTGAACGGTAATAATTATACCGCAAAGTGATGATTTTATGAATTATAACTCTAATATACTGTTTATCATCACTTTATTTATATGGTTTGATATCTCACCCTTTATTTGTTTGGCCGTTGCTTTTATATTGGTAACGTGCAGGTGATAGTTGTGAGTGAAGATTAGTCGCCGTGAGTTCGAGTTGGTTGTTGCTCTGATACGTAGCACTCAGTGGCGGAGCCAAAAATTTTAGGGAGCCCGGGCAAAAAAAGAAATTTACCTTGTTTTTACTAATTTTACAACCTGTTTCTACTAATTTTACCCTTAATTACTAATTTTGCACTTAATTTTGTCTAAAAATTACTAATTTTTCCCCTAGTGTTGTCTAAAAAATCAACTATTATGTGAAGAGTATACAACGAAAGAAGGAGTTGAGCCCGGGCGCGTGCCCGGGCTCGCTGGGCTATATCTCTGCCCCTGACTCGGGGGGACAAACGCATGCTTTTATAATTATTGTTTTGCTGAATTTTTAATGATTTTTTGCATTTACATTATAACTTTGAAGTTGTTCTGCGATGATGCGAAGATGCTATGACTTTACTTTAATTTTTGGAAGTTTGTGAATCCGCTGTGTGGTTGTTTTAATATTGATGAACGATATTTTTTAAAGATTAAAACTAATTGTTATAAGTTTAACCGCTTTTGACAAAAGTGTAATGTATATATCTTTAAGGCGTGTATGCCATATGTGATTTAAAGTCAAAATATGATATCCCATATGAATGTTTTGAAATTTTTATACTCTGTTTGTCGTATAATTTATCGGGTAGAATTGGGGTGTTACATTAGTGATATCAGAGCAGTCGGTCCGCCCGGTGGATTTCGAAAAGGCGTTCGACTCTGTTTCTTGGGACTACTAATTGTATATTCTCAAGAGGATGAATTTTGGCAGTAAGTGGCTGCGTTGGATTAAGGCTTGTGTTTGTTCCGCTTATTTTTCGGTCCTAATCAATGGCAGCCCGACAGACGATTTTAAGGCTAGGAGGGGCCTTCGTCATGGGGATCCCATGTCCCCTTTCCTTTTCATCCTTGCGGCAGAGGGGCTAGCCGGGTTAATTCATAATGTTGTATCTAGTCATTGTTTTCTCCCATTTTCAATAAATGATGACCTTCATATTAGCTTGCTTCGATTCGCGGACGACACGATGATTTTTGGTACACCGTCTTGGGAGAACATTGGGACTTTGAAGGCATTGCTTCGAGGTTTCGAACTTTGCTCAGGCTTATCTGTCAACTTCAGTAAGAGTAAGATCCTTGGTTTCAATATGGAGATGGATTTCCTTCAGGCGGCTTCAGACTTTCTGTTTTGTGCTATTAATCCCTTTCCTTTCCACTTTCTAGGAATTTCGATTGGCTGTAATCCTAGGAGGAAATCTGCTTGGTCGTTGATTACCTCCAAACTAAGAAACAGGTTGGCCTTGTGGAAAGGTAAATACTTGTCACTTGGAGGTAGAGTCAATTCGTTGAACTCTGTATTAAATGCGATTTCTTTGTTCACATTCTCCTTCTACAAAGCACCGAAGATGGTTATACAGGAGATTATTTCTATTCAAAGAGCGTTTTTGTGGAACGGACACGAGACTCGAAAAAGGATTAATTAGGTGGCTTGGTCGTATATGTGTCTTCCAAAAGAGGATGGTGGTCATGGGGTTAAGAATTGCGAGGCGTCCAATTCGGCTTTGATGAGTAAATGGGGCTGGAAAATACTAACTGAGGATAAGGCATTATGGCACAGGGTTCTGTCCTTCAAATATGGGAACATTAGAATGGCTGTTTGCGATAACTCTCTTCCGTTTTGTCATTCGAAAACTTCCATATGGTGGAGGGACTTGAGGATTTTATTGAGTGTTTAGATATCCGATTTCTGCTGGTTCAGCCATAGCCTATCCTGTAAAGTGGGCATAGGTGATGAGCTTGACTTTTGGAGAGATTGTTGGATTGGTGCGGATCCATTGTATGTGCAATTTCCTTTTTTGTTTCAGTTTTTGCTTGCTCCGAGGATTTGTATTTCCGATGTCGGCTATTGAGCGCGGTCTCTTTGGGTGTGGAACTTCTGTCCTTTCCCTCTGGCGCTCCTTGGTTCGGCGGCGGCTGTTGATTTCGTATCTATGTTAGAATTGCTTCAGCATATTTCCCCAGTATTGACAGTTCCGGATCGGTTCGTGTGGAGATGGGATTCGGTAGGTTTTTCCTTCAAGTCTGCTTATGCAAATTTAATGTCGTGTGTTAGGAACCAGGTGTTGTTGGGTTTGAGTGACAAGAAAGCATTGAATTGTATTTGGAAAACATTTGTTCCCTATAATGTTTCTCTGTTTTCTTGGAGATTGATTTTGGCGCGTCTTCAAACTAAAGATGAGCTTGCTAAAAGAGGCGTCTTACCATGGAATCACTGCCTTGCTTGCCCGCTTTGTTTGCGTCAAGAGGAAACTTATCTTCATCTTTTTCTTAATTGTTCTGTGGCTGAGGAGGTATGGTCTCTGATCTTGGACTGGATGGGTTACGTTTATTCTAAGCCGTCTGTTGGTATTTCTGACCATATGCTGTTGTTTGTTTCGGCTTTGCGGGGGAAGGTCAAGAAAGGGCTTCGGGGTCTTATTTGGTTAGCCATTGTAAGGGCCATTTGGCTTTCTCGAAATGCTATTCTGTTTAAGGGCGGTATAAAAGAGAGTCAGGATATTGTAATTCTAGCCAAATGTTTATCTTGGGATTGGCTTTGTGCTAGATCTTTGGGCAGTTTATGGAGGATAGATATATTTGGTTATCCAATCCGTTGGATCTGTTGTTGTAATACTTTTTCCAAATTTGTGTACTTGGGTTGAGTACCCCTTGTACTCACATTAATTACATCTCTTTAATTACATCTCTTCGTTTATAAAAAAAAAATTAACACTTAGACTAATTTTCCAATTTACAATTGTGAACTAATATCACTAGCAAATAATAGAGAAGTAAGGAAAGAATAACACAAGGATTTGTTTAGGCAGTTCGTCGTTCGTCCTCGCTATGACTACGTTTGCCCCAAATTCTAAACGGAAATTGAGATAGTGTTCATTTCTTTGCAAATTGTTATTATAAGAGAGGTTAAAGCAATGAACAAACAAACTCGGTTTAATATTGATTCTTTATCTTCTCTCCCATTGATCTTAAGCAATATCAAGTCGACCCAAGAGCTTTCCTTGATCCCCCTCTACTATGACTCACTTGAACGAACCCGTGTTCTTCAAGACCTTCACTCAATTGAATATTCACCAACGCCTCTTGTCCAAAAACCCCTAAATCACCTTGATAGCATAATAATAATAATAATAATAATAATAATAATAATAATAATAATAATAATAATAATAATAATAATAATAATAATAATAATAATAATAATAATAATAACCACTTAAAATAATATCCTTTTATTATGACAATTAATTTATATTAAAAAGGACAATTTGCATATGACATGATTCAGTCAATCTTCAAGTAATGATAGCATTATTTTATAAAATTAATCTCCAATCAAATACAATTATTAAATTAATTCTCACACTTGAAAACTTGAATCACACCAATGACAAAACATACTATGCATGCAAAATCATAACACAAAGCATTTACCAATATACATAAACAGAAATGTTATTCTTACATCAAATCTTACACCTACCCGTATGTACGGACGACACTGTTCATGTACGGACGACATTGTTCATGTATGGACGAATAGTATTCATGTATGGACGAATACTATTCATGTACGAACGTTTATTTTTAATACCTGAATGTGCATTAACCAACTTCATTACTGCATTAACCAAGTTTTTACACTGCATTAACCAAGTTTGATGACTGCTAAAAAATATTTTTAATACCTGGATGTTGCATTAACCAACTTTATTACTGCATTAACCAAGTTTTTACACTGCATTAACCAAGTTTGGTGACTGCTAAAAATTATTTTTAATACCTGGATGTTGCATTAACCAACTTCATTGCTGCATTAACCAAGTTCTTACACTGCATTAACCAAATTTAGTGACTACTGTAAAGTATTATTGGGTGTAAGTATTGGTGTAACGATTGGGTGTGTGAATAGCATTACTCATACATAAAATCTCGTCTACATAATACATGTGCCAAATCATAGCATACGTTTCGCATGTATAATAACTACTAAGCATACGAAAAATATGTAAACCATTAAACATAAACTGGAATCATGAACAACAGTATAAACTTTAAATAAATTGGAAGATTATAAAGATCTCAATTTTAAAATCTCAATATAAAAAAATTTAAATTTTAAATTTAATCAAATATGGATAGTTCTGTTATCATTTATTAGATATGTTCATAATCTTAAAACTTTTATCAATATAGAAATTAAGAGCAGAACTCTAAACTAATTCTGATGAGTCAAATATGCGATCGACTCATATTGTAACGCCCCGTTTTTAATCGCTTTATTTATTTAATTTTATGATTGGTAAATTTTCATATTATTTGTGTGATTATATGTGAATTAAGTGATTACGTGATTAATTGACTTTTTATGCTAATGTTGTTAGTAAATAACTTAAGTTAGTAAGACAATTGTAGTTTGGGCCTAAATTAGTGTTAGTAAGAGTGGGGTGTTAATTAGAGCCCTTAGTAATAATAAAATAGTAAGGGTTTAACAAAACTAGGGTTTTATGAGAATTAGAGGTTATTTGGGAAATAAGAGAAAGGGAGAAGAGAAAGGAGGAAGAGGAGAAATTAGGAGAACCCATTGAAGATTTAGAGGTTCCTTCAATCCAACCAAGGTAAGGGTGGGGTTCTTTCATTCTAAAGTGATGTACGATGATAGTTTATGATGGGATTTAGGGGTTATATGTATTGAATCATTTTCTTGATAAATATTAGGTTTTGAGTGAAATCAATTAGGCTTTTGTGAATTGTTGTGTTGAATGATGTTATAATAATTGCCCATGTGTAGTAACATGCTAGGTATCACTAATATGTACTAGAATTGGTCTGGAATGAGATTTTGGGTGATTTTTTATTGGAACCCATAGCTGTTAGTTGAACTAAAATTCTGATTTTTCATTCGGTTCGCCCCGCGAACAGAAAAACTTCTGTCATCGCGCTGCGAACATGGATGGCGCCGCGAACTGAAGCAGATTTGGGGAAACTCAAATATGCGTAACTTTTGATTCATAGATCCGTTTTATATGTCGTTTGAACCTATGTGAAGTTGAAATTAATTCCTATATGATGATATATAATTGAATAGTCCTTGACAACGTTTTGAAAATTGTATTTCTTCCTTGATGGCTTAATGTGATGTGAAGTGATATTATTGTGCTTTGATATGACGAGTGACGTGACTGCAAAGTGATTCATTGCTATGAACAGTAATGATATTGTGGTTGTCGTTAAATTGCGACATTGAATTGATGATGTTTAGTTGTTATGTGATAAATGACGTGAATATGGATGTTGCATCATTGAGTCTCATTCATTGCATAAATGTGAAGTGGCCTTAATGGCAAATGTGACGATGGCCTGAAAATGGCAAATGCGAAGTGGCCCTAATGGCAAAAGCGAAGTGGGAGTTTTACTCCAAATGGTACCACATGCATGTGCATTATGTCGAGTTACATATTGAGTCATATTTTGATATTATGCAATGATGAATATGTTGTATTTGTTATATGATGTTGTGGACCTCCGTTTTTTATCCCGGGCCATACCTCTGTTCTGGAGAGATACGTGAACTGACTCTTTTTTATCGCTTAATGCTTTCGCATTTTGAAAATTCACAGATGTAGCAACCTGCCTAAAAATTTATGCTTTCGAGTCGCCACCTATTCTGAAGGGCGAATAGGAAACCCTACGCAGATAAGAGATTGAGGGTAAGTTATTATAATCAGGCTGAGGGAAGGTGTTAGGCACCCTCAGCCCTTTCCTAAAGGCTAATGTTCAAAGATTAGGGTTGCATGGCAGGGTTTGTAAAGAAATGTGGCAAACAGAATTATAAGGACATGATTGAGATTTTGAAGAGGGGGGACTCGCCTTGTTGCCAAGTGCCTACGTACCTCCTTAGGGAGGATCAGAGTCTACGTAGTTCGGGAAGGGTTGTACGCCATTTAGAGTTTGAATTTGGTTTGATATGGTTTTTTAGAGGCTTTTTGGTTAGCCTATCGCAGTTTGTTTTGTCTTTGTAATTTAAATGGAGTTTAGAATTATTTGAAGGCGTGGGCGTACAACCCTGATTTGGCACTATCAACCGCGATAATCGATTGATTCAATTACCATAGTTAAAAGATTTGAAATTTGCATCACTACCAATTTTAATCGATTGATTCGATTATCACTAATAATGAATTAAGGTATATTTTAATAATTTTTATAGGATTTTTAGATGCATTGTTACCCCTCGTAATCGATTGATTCGATTAAAAAGAATAACAAATTAAATCGAAGGGAAGAGACGGTTAATCATCGCAATTAATAAAATAATTGCAACCATTTAACCAAATAATAGAAATTTGATTATATCTTAATTAAATAACATTTTAATTAAAAAACATCGTTGACCATAGCGATTAATCGATTTAATCGGAACGGACAACGAATTATAATTTAATACACATATTATATATTAATTTACTTAAAAAAAGATAATTATTATACAAATAAATATATTAACAAAGAATTAATTAAAATAATATGTCAATTAAAATTTATTTAGTTTTATTAAGGGTTATGATTAGGTGTGGCAGCTTGGATGGCTTATAATATAGGGACTGGATCTGGAGCGTTTGATTAAGGCTAGGGGAAGATCTAAGGGTGAGATCTTGGGGGTTTACGGTGGAAGCTATGATGAGGAGCGCATAGGATCATAGAGAAATATTCAGAAAAATAAATGGGCGAAGGGGAGGCTCGAACCCATGACCTCCCCCTCACCAGTGGCTTACACGACCAACACACCATGCATACACGCGTGTTAAACAAACATAGCAAATAAACAATATACGCAATTTAAGACGTGTACACAAGGAAACACGCGCCAGTTTTCAAACGGACCAGTGGTGCGCTGCCACGCAGTCATCTTCTTCAAAGTACCTGTAAAACTCTGAAACTTTTGCTATGGTTTTGCTACTAAACTACTCGTAGCGAACGAAACCAGGAAAATAACGATTTGCGTATTCAAGCACATAAACATGGCGCGATCATCTTATTCTTTTCGCCTCGGTCTCACGAACTCAAATATGTTTTTAATTGACCCTAATTTGATCCCTACCAAAAATCCCTAATTTGAAACCCTAAAACTCAAAACGGCATCCAATGGCAAAACTCGATTAAAACACATAAGCTTAAAATAAACAACCCAGAAACGTTCATGGCATTGAAACAAACATGAATATGCAATTATATTCCAATAATGATGCGTATATCGTCCAGATCGAAGAGGTTTTCAGAGTGACTTACCTTGACGAATGTGAGGCGATTCTGGGGGTGCTGAAGTAGAGTACCAATCCAAACACGTTCAGAGCCCTTTAAGGAAGCGTTTGCACCTTTTAGTTCTCGTTGGAGTCTCTTAATTATCCAAAACCAAGTTTGAGTTTCTTAGTGAATTTTTGATTCTTGCAAGTCTGCCTCTCTCTCAATTTTTCGTCCCCTAGTGTGTTGGCTTGTGTTCAATACTTATAGGAGCATAGAATTAGGTCAAGAAAAGAATCAAAAAGCCTTTGAATCAAATCTTTCCATGTTTGAGAAATTGATTTGATTTCTTGAATTCTAAGCTACCATATTTAGCCCAATTTGTATTAATTCTTTCTTGATCCAATTGCCACGAAATTAGAAATATTTTGGACATTAATTCTGATTAAATCCAATCCCTATGCATATATTTAACCAAATATTTGATTTTCTACTTAATTAAACTATTTTAAATCATTAAAAAAAATGAAATAAAATTGTATAATTTAGATAAAAAAAGTGAAATTCGTGGCATGTTGTTTGGATCACTTATGAATCAAGTTTGGATCATAAAACATAGGCCCATTTGCAAGAAAATCAAATTGGACCTCCTTTATTTCACATTTGGTCCCTCTAAATTGCTTAACTTTGATCAAGCATATCTCCTTCAATTTTTAAACTATGAGGGAGTTCCAATACTTTTTAGAAACCTCATGAGGTCCTCTACAAGCCACTTTGGAACATATTTTTCATTTGAAGCTTTTATCTTGATCATATCCTCTTTGGGAAAAAACTGCTTTTGAAGGATGCCTGAAAATGACCTGTAATCTTTTGCCTTGTATCTCTTAAATGAAGCATTTTTGGCCTTGGCTTGTGAGACACAAAGTTGTAGAGAATCTAATTTCCTTCAAAATAGGCTTTGAGTGGTGAATTTCTGATGTTCCATGTGAAAGTTATGCCCAGTCAAAGTTGGGTTGACTTTCTCCTAAGAAACCCTAATTTGAACCTTTCTATATTTGTTCATCTCTGAGTTTCTATTAATGGAATCATGATCAATTCTTGATCAAATGATGGTTATGCACCCCATACTTGATATTTGCCCAATGATCATGATTTGAATCATGCCTTGATTGTGATCGACCTTTCAGTTTGCATCAGTTGACTGGATCATTTGAGTGAGCAAGGTTTTGGAGTTTGTTCTTAAGCCTTGTTATGAGAGAAGTGTGGGAGGTAAATTTTGGGGTATGACAGCTGCCCCTATTTAATTACCTTGGATCGAATGACAAGAGTGTATGGACCTCGCGTCGTTCAGATCGAAGAGTTATTAAATACTGGAAGACCCTTAAATTTGCCTTGAATTTGAGTATGGATGAAGAGAAATGCCCTGCTAACGCCTGAGTCTTACATAGCGAGGACCTTTGTTGGTTGTGTAATTGGCTTGCTATGGCCAGCAAGCCTCCGTAGTTTTTGGATCCCTCACTTACCATAGTGCTGGTAAGCTATTCGCATTTTGTGAACCTCTCACTTACCACAGTGCTGGTAAGCTACGTCGCAGTTTGTATCTCTCACTTGCCATAGTTCTGACAAGCTACGCGCAGTTTGTATCTCTCACTTACCATAGTGCTGGTAAGCTACACGCAGTTTGTATCTCTCACTTACCATAGTTCTGGCAAGCTACTCGCAGTTTATATCTCTCACTTACCATAGTTCTGGCAAACTACTCGCAGTTTATATCTCTCACTTACCATAGTGCTGGTAAGCTACTCGCAGTTTATATCTCTCACTTACCATAGTGCTGGTAAGCTACTCGCGGTTTGTATCTCTCACTTACCATAGTGCTGGTAAGCTACTCGCAGTTTATATCTCTCACTTACCATAGTGCTGGTAAGCTACTCGTGGTTTGTATCTCTCACTTACCATAGTGCTGGTAAGCTACTCGCAGTTTATATCTCTCACTTACCATAGTGCTGGTAAGCTACTCGCAGTTAATATCTCAATAGGATTACTTGCTATAGTTCTAGCAAGTTCACCTGTACCAACAGGGTTATGTGCAAGTGTTGTTGCAGAATTCACCTGTGTGGAATTTAGTTCCTGTAAATGCGTATGCATTATGTTTATATGTCGCGCATATGCCCTTGTTGTTTGTATAATGCGTATGTATGAATGCTTACACATGTGTATGTTGCATGTATATTGATGGATGTATGTATGTATATATGATACCCCCTATATTTATCACTCATCTCCTTATCACCCATTGCTTTTGTTTAACCCCTTTTTCTTTTGCATTGTTTGTGACTTTCCGGCTCAGTCTGATTAATCCATTGATACCATCCTTTGAAATGATATTCTGCTGGATTTTTAAGTGATCGCGTCACGGGGCGTTTGCAGCCTTCCGGAGATTTCATAGTTTTACTCTATTATTTTTGCGTTGAAAGTTTGTAAGTTTCTCATGTTAAATCCATGTTAGGGTTTATAAAAATAAATTATCCTTTGCAAATGGTACTGAAATTAGAAATGAAGCATAGTATGCAAAACGGAAATTTTATTGATATTGCCTTGAATTAGCGAGTGTACAGAAATGCGAAGAAAGAAAATGGCAAATAGAAATGATATTAATACTGCCGTTGCTCTTTTTTGTTATCGAGGGCCCCAATAATCCTTCGACTTCAGAAGTAGATGATTGCACGACCCCTTATCCTTCGTAGTTCGCCTTCGGCTTATGTCCGGTGATCCTGCTTTTGCTAGGCATAGTACTTCTTGACCGCGTCTGAGTTGATTGGGTGCGGTAGCTCATCCCCATCCATTGTGGTGAGGACTAATGCCCCTCCTGAGAACACTGTTTTTACAATGTATGGACCTTCGTAGTTAGGTGTCCATTTTCCACGGGCGTCGAGTCGAGGTAACAGTATCTTCTTGAGGACAATGTCACCTTCTTTGTAGGTTCGAAGTCGGACCTTCTTATCAAACGCTTTTTTCATCCTCTTCTGATAGAGTTGTCCATGACACAAAGCTGTCAGTCGCTTTTCTTCAATGAGATTAAGCTGATCAAAACGAGTTTTTACCCATTCCGATTCTTCTAACTTTGTGTCAGCTATGACTCTTAGTGACGGGATCTCCACTTCGATTGGGAGGACAGCTTCCATACCGTAGACTAGGGAGAAAGGGGTTGCCCCTGTAGATGTACGCACCGAGGTTCTGTAACCGTGTAGGGCGTAGGGAAGCATCTCGTGCCAATCCTTGTATGTTTTCACCATCTTTTGTATTATCTTTTTGATATTTTTGTTTGCAGCTTCGACAGCGCCATTCATCTTAGGCCTGTATGGTGAAGAATTGTGGTGTTCGATCTTGAACTCCTCGCACAGCTCCCTCATCATGTTATTGTTCAAATTCGACCCATTATCGGTGATAATCCTACTTGGAACCCCATACCGACATATGATATTATGCTTGATGAACCGAGTGACTACTTGTCTCGTCACGTTGGTGTAGGAGGCAGCTTCGACCCATTTGGTGAAGTAGTCTATGGCAACCAATATAAATCGGTGTCCATTCGAAGCTTTAGGTTCTATCATCCCTATCATGTCGATTCCCCACATTGCAAATGGCCATGGTGAACTCAGAACGTCCAACGGGTTTGGTGGTACGTGCACCTTGTCAGCGTAGATCTGGCACTTGTGACAGGTCCTCGCATATTGGAAACAGCCGGCCTCCATTGTTAACTAGTAATACCCTGCTCGCAGTATTTTTCTAGCCATTGAATGTCCGTTTGCATGAGTTCCGAAGGTTCCTTCATGTACCTCCCTGATAATCTCCTTGGCCTCGTTTTTATCTACACACCTCAACAACACTGAATCATAGTTCCTTTTGTATAGGATGCTTCCGCTTAAGAAGAACTTGGATGCAAGTCTCCTTAGTGTCCTTTTATCAATTGTTGAGGCATTCTCCGGGTATTCTTGTTTTTCCAGGTACTTTTTAATGTCGTGGTACCATGGTTCGTTGTCAGACTGCTCCTCAATCGTGAGACAATAGGCAGGTTCGTCGAAGTGTCTAACAGTTATCCGTGGTTCATGGTTTGGCCAGGTCACCTTGAACATAGAGGAGAGCGTTGCTAGTGCGTCGGCTATTTGATTTTCTTCCCTCGGGATATGAGTAAAAGTGATAGTATCAAATTCAGCCGTCAACTCCAGTATAAGATCTCGGTATGGGATTAGTTTTGCATCCTGAGTGTCCCATTCTTTGTTGACTTGATGGATTACCAATGCTGAGTCTCCGTATACATCGAGGAGTTTGATCCTTAGGTCGATTGCAGCTTCTAACCCCAATATGCATGCTTCGTATTCTGCAATGTTGTTGGTGCAGTCGAAACATAGTCTTGCAGTGAAGGGTAAGTGCCGGTCATCGTGAGATGTCAATACTGCCCCTATGCCATGTCCTAGTGCATTTGAGGCACCGTCGAACATGAGTTTCCATACCAAACCCGGTTCAGGTCCCTCGTCGGGTCCTGGTATTTCATAGTCTCTTACTAGCATAATATCCTCATCGGGGAAGTCGAACTTCATAGACTGGTATTCCTCGAGGGGTTGGTGAGCAAGATGTTCTGCCAATACACTCCCTTTTATCGCCTTTTGAGTTACATACTGTATGTCGTATTCGGACAACAACATTTGCCACCTTGCAATTCTACCCGTGAGTGCCTGTTTTTCAAACACGTATTTTAAAGGATCCATTCTCGATATTAGCCATGTGGAATGATTCAGCATATATTGCCTTAGACGTTTGGAGGCCCATGCTAGGGCACAGCATGTCTTTTCCAATGGTGAATACCGAGATTCGCAATCCGTGAATTTCTTACTGAGGTAGTAGATAGCGTGTTCTTTCCTGCCTGTTTCATCTTGTTGCCCCAGTACACACCCCATAGACCTTTCGAGTACTGTGAGGTACATGATTAATGGCCTTCCGGGTACAGGGGGTAAGAGTATAGGTGGTTCTTGCAAGTAGTTCTTTATAGTTTCGAAGGCTACTTGACAATCGTCGTTCCACTTGATAGGTTGATCCTTCCTGAGTAGTTTGAATATGGGCTCGCATGTAGCTGTCAGATGTGAAATGAACCTTGAGATGTAATTCAATCGTCCCAGGAAACCTCGCACCTCTTTTTCTGTTTTTGGAACGGGCATCGCTTGTATGGCTTTTACTTTATCAGGATCAACCTCTATACCTCGTTGGCTTACAATGAATCCCAACAGCTTTCCCGATCTTACACCAAATGTGCACTTATTCGGGTTCAACCTCAACTTGTACTTCTTCAAGCGTTCAAACAGCTTATGTAGATTTGTAATATGCTCTTCTTCTGTGCCGGATTTGGCGATCATATCATCTACATATACTTCGACCTCTTTATGGATCATATCATGGAATAATGTGACCATGGCCCTTTGGTATGTTGCCCCTGCGTTTCTCAACCCGAAAGGCATTACTTTGTAGCAAAAGGTGCCCCAAGATGTCATGAAGGTAGTTTTTTCCATATCCTCGGGAGCCATCTTGATCTGATTATACCCGGAGAAACCATCCATAAAAGAGAACACTGAAGCTTGTGCTGTATTATCCACCAAGATATCTATATGTGGTAGTGGGAAATCATCTTTTGGACTTGCTTTATTTAGATCCCTGTAATCTACACACATGCGCACTTTCCCGTCTTTCTTAGGAACTGGCACTATGTTTGTAATCCATGGTGGGTAGTCAACCACAGCAAGAAACCCGGCATCGAACTGTTTGAGCACTTCTTCCCTAATCTTACTGTCCATATCTGGTCGAACCCTTCTGCGCTTTTGTCTGACTGGCGCACATCCTTCTTTGAGAGGTAACCGGTGTACCACGATGTCTGTATCCAACCCCGGCATGTCACGGTATGACCAAGCAAAAATCTCTGCATACTCGTGGAGGAGCTCGATTAGCGTTGCTTTTACGTCTTTACCTAGCGTTGCCCCGATCTTAATGTTCTTGGGTTCTTCATCTGTTCCCAAGTTTATGATTTCAATGGCCTCTTGTGGAGGGAGCATGCTCTTGGATTCCTTATCCACTAACCTTGACAACTCTTCCGGAAGTTCATCGTCTTCCTCATCCCCTTCTTCAACCTGATTAGCGAGAGCCTCGAGTTTGTATAGAGTCTCAGCAGTATTATTATCGGTGGTGTCAGAAGGTGATCTGCACATGTTTTATGTTTTGTTTTCTTTTAGTATGCAGATGTGAACGTGCTTTGTTTGTGCAAGAAATTTATTTGTCATTTTCAGAAATGGAAAAGGAATAAATGCAAGAAAAGACAATATTTTCAATACCAAAATGCAAAGACAATTTTATTAATAAACTTCGAACTTGAAAGTAAATGGGGCCCTTACAAACTAGCTCTATGCTTCGGGCGAGGCATGAGCGTTATTGTTTTTCTTTATTTAAAAATGGAAATAAAACACACAAAAGCAAATTACTTTGAAATGAAAACTATCTCCGGTATCTCCAGGCTTGTCCAATTCTGAAGCTGTTCTCCTGGCCTGATTTCTCGAATGAAATTGGACGTCCCTTCTCGAGAATCCTGATTAGACACCATAGCCACATGTTCATAACCGCCAGTGACAAAAGTTTGCATTATTGGGGGAAATAGTCGTTCTTCTTTCTTAATGCTTGTG
Organism: Vicia villosa; assembly: GCF_029867415.1. Lineage (NCBI taxonomy): Eukaryota > Viridiplantae > Streptophyta > Magnoliopsida > Fabales > Fabaceae > Vicia > Vicia villosa. The sequence continues at coordinate 13,312,165 of NC_081181.1, forward strand.
GTCTTGGTGGGTTGGTATCCTAACCCCAGGCGATCTTTCTTCTCCAGAACCTCTGGCAGCTTGCCCCAGCCTTTAGTATCTGTATCCTGCAGATCCTTCCACGATGTTACCGCCCTTCTTATTTTCTCCACTGGTAGTGTGATAGTAGTTGCAATTTCTAGAGCTTGAAATGCGGTACCCAATGCTTCGTCTCCAGCCTCAATATATCTGTATGAGTTCAGATTGCTGACAAATATATCCTCTTCTCCATTGATAGTCACTATGGAGTTCCCATTCACAAACTTTAGTTTCTGATGGAGGGTGGAGGTGACTGCCCCAGCTGCGTGAATCCAAGGACGTCCTAGTAGGCAGGTATAAGCTGGCTCGATTTCCATCACTTGGAAGCTGATGCAGAAGGTGTGGGGACCAATTATGACAGGAAGGTCTACTTCTCCAAACACCGGACTCTGTGATCCATCGAAAGCCTTAACCACCAGACGACTAGGTCTAACCACAAGTCCTTCTAATGCTATCTTGTCAAGTGTTGCTTTTGGCATCACGTTTAAGGATGACCCTGTGTCAATCAGAACTCTAGCCAGATGAGCCTTGTAACACCCCGAATTTAATTAAATTGGTTAATTAAATTATTGAAGGATTTAAATATTTGATTTAGTCGAAATTGGATTGTCGGTGTTATTTAAGGGCGTATTTGGAATTATATAAATCAAAGTCGGATAGTCGGAAAATAATATTAAGAATAATATTATTTATAAGTCGGAATTATTATATTGAAGGAATTATTATTATAAGTGATATAATTGATTATTTGAGTTATATCTCTTATTGGGCCTAAATTGATTTTGGAGGATATTAAATACAGAGAGGATTTAAACACTAAGCCCAATTGGTTTTATATTAGGGTTTTAGAGATGAGAAAGAGTAGTGTTGTCATTTTTGGGAGAAAACAAGATTTGAAGAGAAAGAGGCAAGACTATGGAAAAGAAGAAGGAGCTTGAAGATTTTTCATCCATGGTGTCAATTGAAGATGCAATTAGAGACCCATTAAGTTGCTTCCATTGAATAAGGTAAGGGTGGGATTCTCTTCCTATAATGGGGCTCATGAACAATTGTATGTTGGGGATTAGGGATTTAGGTTATTCATTTATTGTGTTGAATCTGTTTATGGGTGTTGTTTGAAATTGTTGTGTTGACTGTTTTTCTGGAAATTGAAATTATGTCGTTGCTGTACATATCAATATATGAATGGTTCTAAAACTACTATGCCTTTGTATGATTCTGTTTGTTGCTCAGGTGCTGTTAACATGGGTTTGCCGAGTGACTCTCCCATTAGACTATTACTCCATTTTGTTTTATGCAATTTTGATAAGTGCTGCATAATGTTTTCTTGCTGGTTGCCTACTGTATTAGCTATTAAACCAATGATTGAATTTGTTAGAATATATATGAGCCCTCTTATGTGCTTGCTTTTATTATGTTAATTAATTAATGATTGAATGTGTTAGAATATATATAAGCCTGTTATGAGCTTGCTTCCAATGTTAACTAATATATATAATGGATATGGCCATTACGAAATGGAAATATAATTGAACAGTAGAGACAATAAATTGGAAACCAGTAGAATTAAAGAATGGTGAAGTATGTATAGTGAATAGAACAAATTCCTAGTTAACATTAGTAATTATAGAATTAATAAATAGTTCCGTTTGATCAAAATAGTCGAATTAAGCGGTATGATTAGATGACCGGAATTTGATGAAAATCGACGTGGTAGCTAAATTTAATCAGTAGATTAACATGGTGGTGTTATTTTGTTGAAATTGTGATATTTTACGAATCGACTGAAATTGTATTTGGTTTAAATATTCTTTATAAATAAATTATAATAATTTAATAGAATTGTCAATAGAGTTGTTAGAGTTGTCAATAGAGTTGTTAGAGTCGACAATAAGTTGTCAGAGTTGTTTTGAATTATTAAGAGTCATATTTTTATTTGTTTTGAGTAATTCTGACATGTTTAGAGTTGTCAGTGTATAACGTCGGTGTTTGTTTTTTTATTGGAACTTTAACAATTCATATCTTTTGAACCGTAACTCCGTTTGAGTCTTCGTTCGAGGCGTTAGAAAGCTAGCGTGATATTCTTTTCAATAAAAATGGTTTTGAGCAATAGAATGCTAGAAATTGGAAATGGAGTAGAAATTGAAGTGAATTAAATTAATATAGTTTGATATTAATTGGTTAAATTAATAGTTAAATTAATTGCAATGAGTTTAATTGATTGGAATATACTTGAAGTTGGATCAATCATTCGGTTTGTCGGTAAATTACGGTATTTTGAGGATTCGTCCGTAATTGTGTTTTGACTTGAATATGTATGTTGAGAATAATATATGTATATGTCATGATGTTGTGCTAGTATTGATTCTCTGTGGTTAGTTGGATATCATTAATTTTAATGATTAATTGCTTGATTTTAAATGTGTATGTTCATATATAATTGGCAAAATGAGAATTAACATGAGATAGTATGGTTACTAGTGTTAATTGGACTTTGTAAATCGTAATTGATTAATTGACCTTTTATATGTGAATGATATGTATGTGTTGTGAATGTTGTGTACAATTGGTGGATAATTCATCGAGTTGAATTATTGTGATATGCTAAATATTAAGATGGTAGAGATGATCTTAATTGCATATGTTTGATTAACATTGTACATACATTCATATCATGGATGCCTTGAAACAAAGGTGGTTTGCTTTGAAACATAAGCGAGGCTTAGATTCTAAAGTGAATCGGAAGTGGTAAACTATATGTTTACATTTGGTGGCTTTGATCTTGTCCGGATCTGAAGCGTGGCTAGATTCTATATGAATCGGAAGCGGTGGAACTTTGGGTCCACATTGGGTACCACATGCATAGAGTCACATGTCTTGCATTGAGTCACATTGAGGTTAAGTGATGTTTGAATATATGCATTTATGTGATTGTCATGTGTACATGAGATGTGATAATTGAAATTGGTGATGTTTTGATATATAATTGGTTAAATGTGTGAATATGTGATAATGATGGATTGTGTATATATTTGGGATAATAGTATTGAATCTTTTGAGTATTATACTATTAAATTTTGTGCTTACTTGAATATGTGAAATTTATTGGATGATACTATTTACATAATTATGACTTGTTGTGCGATGAAAAGTATGAGAGATTAATGAACTGTGGAAGTATGATGTGTATGGTAACTGTTGATACTTGCGATGTAATGATTTTATATGCCTGAATCCTAATATACAATTTATCATGCGCCCACTTATATGATTTGATATCTCACCCTTTTCTCTTGTTTCGCCGTTGCCTTTATATTGGTAACGTGCAGGTATTCAAGTATGAAGATTTAGTTGCCGTTACTCGAGTCGGTTGTCGCTCTGATACGTAGCACTCTGGGGGGAACGATTTATGTCATTCATGATGTTGTTGTTTAATTGTGTTATCTTGGTTGAACAAAATGATAAGTTAACTGAGGATATTTTATTGAATACATTCTTAAGCGATTCCGCTGTGTTTTAATAAAATAAGTTATTCTGTTTCAAAGGTGCTATGTATCCGCTTTATGCGACGAGTTGACTTGTTTTGTTTTTATTATGTGACGCCTCATTTGTTTATTGAGAAATTTTTGAAAACTCTGATTTATATATTTGTCGGGTAGAAATGGGGTGTTACATTAGTGGTATCAGAGCAGGTCGGTCCGTCCGGCCAAGTTGTCGAGTCTGTTGAGTTGTGTGACAGTTGAATGCTGACAGTGTTTTAGTCTTTAGTACACGACACGTGTGTGAAACACTGTCCGTACTTGTTTGTTTTGTTGCAGGGATTGGTTTGATTCCAAGTGGCGGTGTGTATAAAAGAAGGACTGTATGGAATTTCTATCGCCAGTTTATCGTGAGGATGACTTCGGTTCAAAAAAAAATTGTGTGATGCTAAGTGATTATGAATTAGACTTTTGTATTATGTTTGGACGTCGGTGTCTCATTGACAAGATCGATTGATAAGGTAAGATGTTGTAGGAATTGTAAAAACCTAAAGTGAATCATTGAATTACGTCGTGTTATCGGATTTAAGTGGAAATTCGGAAAGGACGTTATTTTGATGTAACAACGATTTATACTCCACTAAGGTTGTCGGATACTAATTGGCAAATTGGGGAACTGATCACCCTCAATCTATTGTTAATGGTAGACGAAACTCGTGTTGGACGTTATAGATTTGTCTTGTTGTCTTAATAGTGTAGAAAGAATATCTATATTTTATCGTGAAGATAGTCGCCCATTAGCTTGTGTAGCTTGGTAAGAGGGATGGTTGAGTTAGAATTAGATGAGATTAACAATCAGTGTGGTACGTTTTATGCAAGCGAGTGTCACAAAGTGAAAGATTGGAATTATCTAGTAAACAACGATGTGGGGATGAGTATTGAAGAAAGTTTGTATTGGATCGAGAATTTGTGAACCATATAAGTGGACGGAATTTTATCGAGAATGGTGACTTAAAAGAGAATTATCAGAGTTGATCAGCGGAAGCCTTAGGTGACACTGTTGTTGTAAGGCTTGAGGGAGTAAGAAACTATATGCCAGAAGTCGGTAAAGATGAGTTATCTTGATATTTGGATTGATGGACTGTTGGAATAAGTGTGATGCGCCAAAATACTGCATTGAGTCGTTGATTATTGCAAAACTGGTAAGAACTGTAATGTGTTTATGTTCATGAGAATCATTGTTGTGACAAAGAGGTAGTGATCGAAGTGTTACCAAGCGCGATTTGGAGATTGATATTTGGATACGAGGTTTGTGTTTGGATGGTGTTGAGCCAATTTTCGAGGACGAAAATATTCTAAGTGGGGGAGAGTTGTAACACCCCGAATTTAATTAAATTGGTTAATTAAATTATTGAAGGATTTAAATATTTGATTTAGTCGAAATTGGATTGTCGGTGTTATTTAAGGGCGTATTTGGAATTATATAAATCAAAGTCGGATAGTCGGAAAATAATATTAAGAATAATATTATTTATAAGTCGGAATTATTATATTGAAGGAATTATTATTATAAGTGATATAATTGATTATTTGAGTTATATCTCTTATTGGGCCTAAATTGATTTTGGAGGATATTAAATAAAGAGAGGATTTAAACACTAAGCCCAATTGGTTTTATATTAGGGTTTTAGAGATGAGAAAGAGTAGTGTTGTCATTTTTGGGAGAAAACAAGATTTGAAGAGAAAGAGGCAAGACTATGGAAAAGAAGAAGGAGCTTGAAGATTTTTCATCCATGGTGTCAATTGAAGATGCAATTAGAGACCCATTAAGTTGCTTCCATTGAATAAGGTAAGGGTGGGATTCTCTTCCTATAATGGGGCTCATGAACAATTGTATGTTGGGGATTAGGGATTTAGGTTATTCATTTATTGTGTTGAATCTGTTTATGGGTGTTGTTTGAAATTGTTGTGTTGACTGTTTTTCTGGAAATTGAAATTATGTCGTTGCTGTACATATCAATATATGAATGGTTCTAAAACTACTATGCCTTTGTATGATTCTGTTTGTTGCTCAGGTGCTGTTAACATGGGTTTGCCGAGTGACTCTCCCATTAGACTATTACTCCATTTTGTTTTATGCAATTTTGATAAGTGCTGCATAATGTTTTCTTGCTGGTTGCCTACTGTATTAGCTATTAAACCAATGATTGAATTTGTTAGAATATATATGAGCCCTCTTATGTGCTTGCTTTTATTATGTTAATTAATTAATGATTGAATGTGTTAGAATATATATAAGCCTGTTATGAGCTTGCTTCCAATGTTAACTAATATATATAATGGATATGGCCATTACGAAATGGAAATATAATTGAACAGTAGAGACAATAAATTGGAAACCAGTAGAATTAAAGAATGGTGAAGTATGTATAGTGAATAGAACAAATTCCTAGTTAACATTAGTAATTATAGAATTAATAAATAGTTCCGTTTGATCAAAATAGTCGAATTAAGCGGTATGATTAGATGACCGGAATTTGATGAAAATCGACGTGGTAGCTAAATTTAATCAGTAGATTAACATGGTGGTGTTATTTTGTTGAAATTGTGATATTTTACGAATCGACTGAAATTGTATTTGGTTTAAATATTCTTTATAAATAAATTATAATAATTTAATAGAATTGTCAATAGAGTTGTTAGAGTTGTCAATAGAGTTGTTAGAGTCGACAATAAGTTGTCAGAGTTGTTTTGAATTATTAAGAGTCATATTTTTATTTGTTTTGAGTAATTCTGACATGTTTAGAGTTGTCAGTGTATAACGTCGGTGTTTGTTTTTTTATTGGAACTTTAACAATTCATATCTTTTGAACCGTAACTCCGTTTGAGTCTTCGTTCGAGGCGTTAGAAAGCTAGCGTGATATTCTTTTCAATAAAAATGGTTTTGAGCAATAGAATGCTAGAAATTGGAAATGGAGTAGAAATTGAAGTGAATTAAATTAATATAGTTTGATATTAATTGGTTAAATTAATAGTTAAATTAATTGCAATGAGTTTAATTGATTGGAATATACTTGAAGTTGGATCAATCATTCGGTTTGTCGGTAAATTACGGTATTTTGAGGATTCGTCCGTAATTGTGTTTTGACTTGAATATGTATGTTGAGAATAATATATGTATATGTCATGATGTTGTGCTAGTATTGATTCTCTGTGGTTAGTTGGATAGCATTAATTTTAATGATTAATTGCTTGATTTTAAATGTGTATGTTCATATATAATTGGCAAAATGAGAATTAACATGAGATAGTATGGTTACTAGTGTTAATTGGACTTTGTAAATCGTAATTGATTAATTGACCTTTTATATGTGAATGATATGTATGTGTTGTGAATGTTGTGTACAATTGGTGGATAATTCATCGAGTTGAATTATTGTGATATGCTAAATATTAAGATGGTAGAGATGATCTTAATTGCATATGTTTGATTAACATTGTACATACATTCATATCATGGATGCCTTGAAACAAAGGTGGTTTGCTTTGAAACATAAGCGAGGCTTAGATTCTAAAGTGAATCGGAAGTGGTAAACTATATGTTTACATTTGGTGGCTTTGATCTTGTCCGGATCTGAAGCGTGGCTAGATTCTATATGAATCGGAAGCGGTGGAACTTTGGGTCCACATTGGGTACCACATGCATAGAGTCACATGTCTTGCATTGAGTCACATTGAGGTTAAGTGATGTTTGAATATATGCATTTATGTGATTGTCATGTGTACATGAGATGTGATAATTGAAATTGGTGATGTTTTGATATATAATTGGTTAAATGTGTGAATATGTGATAATGATGGATTGTGTATATATTTGGGATAATAGTATTGAATCTTTTGAGTATTATACTATTAAATTTTGTGCTTACTTGAATATGTGAAATTTATTGGATGATACTATTTACATAATTATGACTTGTTGTGCGATGAAAAGTATGAGAGATTAATGAACTGTGGAAGTATGATGTGTATGGTAACTGTTGATACTTGCGATGTAATGATTTTATATGCCTGAATCCTAATATACAATTTATCATGCGCCCACTTATATGATTTGATATCTCACCCTTTTCTCTTGTTTCGCCGTTGCCTTTATATTGGTAACGTGCAGGTATTCAAGTATGAAGATTTAGTTGCCGTTACTCGAGTCGGTTGTCGCTCTGATACGTAGCACTCTGGGGGGAACGATTTATGTCATTCATGATGTTGTTGTTTAATTGTGTTATCTTGGTTGAACAAAATGATAAGTTAACTGAGGATATTTTATTGAATACATTCTTAAGCGATTCCGCTGTGTTTTAATAAAATAAGTTATTCTGTTTCAAAGGTGCTATGTATCCGCTTTATGCGACGAGTTGACTTGTTTTGTTTTTATTATGTGACGCCTCATTTGTTTATTGAGAAATTTTTGAAAACTCTGATTTATATATTTGTCGGGTAGAAATGGGGTGTTACAAGCCTTCCCGCATTGCATGGAGATATGCAAGGCTTTGTTGTGTGACTTTCCTTGTAGGGGTAGTTCATTGTCACTGAAACCCAGGCATGCCCCAACAGTTAGATTGGCCACCATCCCATCAAATTGATTGACTGTGATGTCCTTAGTTACATGGGCAGCGTTTAGGATCTTCATCAAGGCATCTCGATGCTTCTCGGAGTGTATCAATAATGATAAGAGCGATATTTTAGATGGTGTCTGTTGCAACTGATCCACCACTCTATAATCACTCTTCTTAATCAGGGCGAGAAACTCCTCAGCATCCTTACTAAAAGTTTCTTTATCCTTAGGTTCAGCCTCATCACTTGGTCTCGTAACAACTTGTTCTCCAGATTGTGTCAAGTTTTCACTAGACGTTGGTGGTGCCTGCGTAGTTTTGAATATGCGCCCGCTACGGGTCATGCCCCCAGGTCCAACAATGCTTGATACTACAGTATTGGTATCGGTCTCGTACTTCCACGGTACTGCTTTCATCTTGTCCAAAGGGTATGGTCCTCTAATTGGGATGATCCTAGTGTGCTCTTGTACAGGTATTACCAGTGGTGGTCTAGAGCATGGGATAATCAACGGTTTTCTTGCCCCTTGTGCAGGTATCATTAGAGGCTCGTTTCTCTCCACCATCGCCACATATTCCTCCTCAGGGTGTTCCTCCAGCTGGATCAACCCTTGATCCATGTGCCTTTGCAAGGTGTCTTTGAAAGCTTCGTTATGTTCTAGGATAAACCCCTTTATAAGAAGATACCTCTTAAGTGCATCTATGGGGGAGTTCCGTTGTTGAACCAACTCTTGCTCATTGACAGCTTCTATTGCATTGACTGCGCCTTCATGGTGTGGCATCGGGTTCGTCTTTACATTTGGTTTGTCAAAGGCGATTGCCCCTGATTCAATTAAATTCTGAACGATATGGCTGAAGGCCCAACATTTCTCCAGGGTGTGCCCGGGAGAATTGGCGTGAAATTCACACCTTTCATTCGGTTTGTAATTGGGCATGAGTTTGCCTGGAGGAGGAGGTGGCAGTGGCCTAACTTCTACCAAGGATTCATTTATTAAATATTTCAGAATTTCTTTCTTGGAAGTAGGTAGCGGATCGAATCTCCTTTGTCCTCCCTGAAACCGGTTTTGTTGTGGTGGATATGACATGGGAGGTCTATTCTCCTGATGCCCTACAGCATTAGTCTCTCCTTCCTTCTTCTTTGTGAAGTTAGGGGTAGGCCTCTTCGCCTGATAGGAGCTAGATGATGCTCCTTGTATTTTCCCGCTCTTAATTCCGTCTTCTATTCTTTCACCAATAACCACTAAATCTGAAAACCCTGAGGACACACTCCCTGCCATTTTATCGTAGTATGGCCCTTGTAATGTAGCCATAAACATTTTTACGAGTTCTTTTTCCAACAGGGGAGGTTGGACTCGGGAAGCCATTTCCCTCCACCTCTGTGCGTATTCCTTGAACGATTCCTCTTTCTTTTGTGACAAATTTTGGAGTTGCATCCGATCGGGTGCCATGTCCAAATTGTATTTGTATTGTTTTAGGAACGTATTAGCAAGGTCGGTCCAGCTTCGGATGTGAGACTTCTCTAATTGCATATACCAGTCAACCGATGCTCCACTCAAGCTATCTTGGAAAAAATGCATCATCAACTTTTGATCTTGAGCATAAGCAGCCATCTTTCGCACATACATGCGTAAGTGATTCCTCGGACAAGAGAGTCCCTTGTACTTTTCAAAGTCGGGTATCTTGAATTTATGAGGAATAGTCAAATCCGGCACCAAGCTCATTTCATAGGTATCCACATCGAAGACATCATATCCTTCCATTGCTTTCATCCTTTCTTCCAGCGCCTTGATTTGTCCATTCTCCTTGGAATTCTCCCCAGAATCAGCAGAGGTCATCTTTGGTTGAGGGACTTGATCTGTGTCATTAGTGTCCCCATACTGTAGATCCAAGTAGTCCTCATCCCTAAGCGGATTGTTGATTGGAATGCGAACTGTGCGAGACGTCCCTTCTTTCTGAGTAGTAGGGATAAATCCTTCTTGAGAGGCCTCCCCCTCTTCTTGAGTTGTAATAACCCTTTTTGAGGAGTGAGCTTTTGCCTTGTGAGGGTCATGACCCTTAACATATCCTAACAATGGGTTGCCATCCTTAGGTATCTCTTCATACTGATCATGAACTTCCTTAGCTTTGTCTTGCTTATCTTTGAGGTCTTTCATGAAGCTCAGCACTTGGGCCATTCCTCCCTGGAGGTCTTCAACAGTACCCTTTAGTTGGGTCATTTCCTCACGAAGGGCGGCCTGGTTCTGTTCCAATTGTTCCATTGCCCTTTTCTTTTGAGATCTTGTCTGAATTAGCGGTTGAGTTGCAATGGTGTGACTGGAGATGAAGATAGTTTTTCTTTAATGCTTGGTAATTAAATATGACATGCATGATATGAATGTTATGCTTATGCTATGTTCATGTCTTATCCACATTATTATAGTAAATATACATTCTTTTTTTTTATTCTTTTTCTTCTTCTTTTTTTTGCATATATTTATTTGGTGAATATTATAGGAACAATAATTAAATGCGAAAATAACCACACTTTATTAATTGAAAGGAAATACCACTTCATTGTTGGTTTACAAAAGAGGAAGGGAAACTGAAATTAAAAATACTCAAAATAAATTAAATTAAAAGTACTTGAAATAAAAGCAACAAGGAAACAACATAAAACTAAGAACGCCTTTGGATGTCTTCTTTGAACTTGTCCACCATGCTCCTACAAAGCTCCATAAACTCTTTGACGACTTTAGGAAGGATGATGGGTGAGGATTCTGCTATTTCCAAACTTTTTGGAATATCCAGGATTAGATCATTACACAAGAAGACTAGCTTATCATAATCATCGCGACATTTCTCATAGTCTTCAAGCATCTTAGGAACCATGCTCACATGCTCGTAAGCTGTAGAAATGATTGTGTATTGTCTTTTCCAATAGTCTCTTTCGTTCAAGGCTGCCTCGTGTATCTCTTTTTCTCTCATGAACACTTCCCCAAGTGATACCATAGCTTGAAATGCTCTTTCGTACTCACCGGTGCGCTGTAAAAGTTCTTCTTCCGTGGTTAATCTTCTTGCGCGCTCTTGTTGTTCAGAATTGCGAGCTTCTTGAAGATCATATTTGAGGTTCCTTATTTCCTCTTCTTGATCCTTAGTTCTATCAGTTAATTCAAAGACTACAGCTTCTAGATTTTTCTCGGATTCCGCTTTGTCATGGGAAGCCTTCTCATAACGCCTTCTCCACCTTGCAATTTCCGCATTAGCTTGCTCCAACCTCTCATCATGAGCCTCTAAATTAAAATTAGCACTTAAATACCCTTCAGTTGCACGCTTCCTTTTACTCCTTTGTCTATCATTCTCTTCCTTCATTGCTTGAAGTTCTTGGTTCTTATCCTTAAGGTCGAAGCGTAGTTGGCTCCTTTCGTTGGTAAGTTGATGCAAATCAAGTTCTAATTTCTCTTTTTCCTTTTGGGATGCCTCTAGGGCAGCCTTGATCCCTTCTATCTCTTCGATGGATAGAGGAACAGGATTAGGAGAATCAGGCTTGTATGCGGGATCCACAACAAAAGGGAGCAAAATCTTTCCAACTCTTTCTTGAACCCATGCGGTATAAGGTGCTTTTGCAATTGCATTCTTTGGCCCAAAATATTTTCTTTGAACCTGACTCCAAGCTTGGATTACTCTTTTCAATGTTCTTGGTGCACCTTTCCCATTATCATGCAAGATCAATTCTTCTATTTGTTGTTCGGAAGGTTCACTATCCATAGAATGTCCTAATTGACGCAATGCTAAAACAGGGTTATAATTAATACAACCAAGAGTCCCCATTAATGGCACATTGTCGAAATCTCCACATTTGTAAATGATCCTATCAGATTTTAATTTCTTTGCATACCATAGGATAGAATCTGCTTTAAGAGCCCTTAGCTTTTGAGACCACTCGTTCCTAGTAAGCTCTTTGATAAAGCAACTAGATTTGTAGAGATGAGAAGTCAACCAAGAATATAGCCAGTGGACACAACAAAATAGCATTCCTTTCTTTTTTTCGTACTTCATATGAATAGCATAGTAAATATTAGCGAGGATAGTTGGCGTAGGATCTTTTCCATAAACCTTAAAGGAGGAGAAAGCATGAATAGCGGCGGGATCAACATAATCAACATTTTTTGGCAATAAAACAACTCCAAAAATCAAAAGAGCTAGTAAATGTCCACAAATGTCCCATTGTTTCTTTTGAGCATACATTAAAGCTTGATTTTCTAAGTAAGATCTTTTGATCCCATGCACATCCCCATCAGTTTTGTAATTAGTCTTCAATTCCGTAGCAGATAACCCCAAAGCTCTTGCCAAATCTGAAAAGTCAACTTCTTTACCCACACCAGTATAGAACTCTTTTTTAATTTTTGAGAACCCCAAAGTAGCATCTATCTCTTCCAAAGCTGGAGCCAACTGAAAATCTTGAAAAGTGAAGCACCTAAGCGGAGGGTCATAAAATTGAACCAAAGCAGTAATTGCTTCTTCTTGTACTCTCACCCTTAGCAAGTCCAAAATGTTCCCATAACGGATTACAAACCTATCCAAAGCACTTGATGGTAATTTTTCCTTGATTATTTTCAGCTTCTTGATATCCGGAGTGGAAACGGAAAAGTGAACAATGGTCTTCTTGGTACTCATCCTTCCTACACATTCACCAAATAGAATATATTTTTACATTTATATTACATATTTTTTTATTTACTATTTTTTTTGTGGATAAAACATGATGAGAATGCAAATGAGAGATGATGCATGCAAACACACAACAAAGAAAAGAAAATCATAGCAACAAAAAAAAATATAAAACAAATCAAACATATATAACACAATATTTCAAGAAATCCAAGTTCATAGGTTCGACGTAGGGGGCTCTAGGGAGCCAACCTTTTATGGGGGGTTCTAGAAGGTCTCATGGGGTCATTCGTAGCCTCCGAGACTCTTTGTCTCTTCGGATTTTAAAACGACTCATTTTATCCATGAGGTTCGAATTTTTTTGGGGTAGGTTCTCGGAGAGATCAGCCAAGTATCCAGTCCAGCCCTCAACAAAGTCAAGCCTCGTTTTGGACCTTTCCGAACACTCAACCCACTCCGAGTGGAGTTATCAGTGAGATTCGTAGGAGATTCGTACTCCCATATTGATCTCAAAGTTAACTCCCACACTTAGGGTTTAACATAATATAAAACAGCAATGCATATAATAATTAAACATTTCAAGGCAGAACAAATAAACAAAAAACAAAAACAAATAGATAATAAAAAAACATTAATATTTATTAAAAGATGAACCTACCCCCAAACCCTAAAAATGGCAAGTTTGCCAAACCCTAAAATGCGTCACAAACCCTAAACCATAAACCACGAGCCATAAACCTAAACCCACTCAAGCCTTAGGAGCATAATAATTCACTAAAAGTGTTGTCCCCAGCAGAGTCGCCAGCTGTAGCAACCTGCCTAAAAATTTATGCTTTCGAGTCGCCACCTATTCTGAAGGGCGAATAGGAAACCCTACGCAGATAAGAGATTGAGGGTAAGTTATTATAATCAGGCTGAGGGAAGGTGTTAGGCACCCTCAGCCCTTTCCTAAAGGCTAATGTTCAAAGATTAGGGTTGCATGGCAGGGTTTGTAAAGAAATGTGGCAAACAGAATTATAAGGACATGATTGAGATTTTGAAGAGGGGGGACTCGCCTTGTTGCCAAGTGCCTACGTACCTCCTTAGGGAGGATCAGAGTCTACGTAGTTCGGGAAGGGTTGTACGCCATTTAGAGTTTGAATTTGGTTTGATATGGTTTTTTAGAGGCTTTTTGGTTAGCCTATCGCAGTTTGTTTTGTCTTTGTAATTTAAATGGAGTTTAGAATCATTTGAAGGCGTGGGCGTACAACCCTGATTTGGCACTATCAACCGCGATAATCGATTGATTCAATTACCATAGTTAAAAGATTTGAAATTTGCATCACTACCAATTTTAATCGATTGATTCGATTATCACTAATAATGAATTAAGGTATATTTTAATAATTTTTATAGGATTTTTAGATGCATTGTTACCCCTCGTAATCGATTGATTCGATTAAAAAGAATAACAAATTAAATCGAAGGGAAGAGACGGTTAATCATCGCAATTAATAAAATAATTGCAACCATTTAACCAAATAATAGAAATTTGATTATATCTTAATTAAATAACATTTTAATTAAAAAACATCGTTGACCATAGCGATTAATCGATTTAATCGGAACGGACAACGAATTATAATTTAATACACATATTATATATTAATTTACTTAAAAAAAGATAATTATTATACAAATAAATATATTAACAAAGAATTAATTAAAATAATATGTCAATTAAAATTTATTTAGTTTTATTAAGGGTTATGATTAGGTGTGGCAGCTTGGATGGCTTATAATATAGGGACTGGATCTGGAGCGTTTGATTAAGGCTAGGGGAAGATCTAAGGGTGAGATCTTGGGGGTTTACGGTGGAAGCTATGATGAGGAGCGCATAGGATCATAGAGAAATATTCAGAAAAATAAATGGGCGAAGGGGAGGCTCGAACCCATGACCTCCCCCTCACCAGTGGCTTACACGACCAACACACCATGCATACACGCGTGTTAAACAAACATAGCAAATAAACAATATACGCAATTTAAGACGTGTACACAAGGAAACACGCGCCAGTTTTCAAACGGACCAGTGGTGCGCTGCCACGCAGTCATCTTCTTCAAAGTACCTGTAAAACTCTGAAACTTTTGCTACGGTTTTGCTACTAAACTACTCGTAGCGAACGAAACCAGGAAAATAACGATTTGCGTATTCAAGCACATAAACATGGCGCGATCATCTTATTCTTTTCGCCTCGGTCTCACGAACTCAAATATGTTTTTAATTGACCCTAATTTGATCCCTACCAAAAATCCCTAATTTGAAACCCTAAAACTCAAAACGGCATCCAATGGCAAAACTCGATTAAAACACATAAGCTTAAAATAAACAACCCAGAAACGTTCATGGCATTGAAACAAACATGAATATGCAATTATATTCCAATAATGATGCGTATATCGTCCAGATCGAAGAGGTTTTCAGAGTGACTTACCTTGACGAATGTGAGGCGATTCTGGGGGTGCTGAAGTAGAGTACCAATCCAAACACGTTCAGAGCCCTTTAAGGAAGCGTTTGCACCTTTTAGTTATCGTTGGAGTCTCTTAATTCTCCAAAACCAAGTTTGAGTTTCTTAGTGAATTTTTGATTCTTGCAAGTCTGCCTCTCTCTCAATTTTTCGTCCCCTAGTGTGTTGGCTTGTGTTCAATACTTATAGGAGCATAGAATTAGGTCAAGAAAAGAATCAAAAAGCCTTTGAATCAAATCTTTCCATGTTTGAGAAATTGATTTGATTTCTTGAATTCTAAGCTACCATATTTAGCCTAATTTGTATTAATTCTTTCTTGATCCAATTGCCACGAAATTAGAAATATTTTGGACATTAATTCTGATTAAATCCAATCCCTATGCATATATTTAACCAAATATTTGATTTTCTACTTAATTAAACTATTTTAAATCATTAAAAAAATGAAATAAAATTGTATAATTTAGATAAAAAAAGTGAAATTCGTGGCATGTTGTTTGGATCACTTATGAATCAAGTTTGGATCATAAAACATAGGCCCATTTGCAAGAAAATCAAATTGGACCTCCTTTATTTCACATTTGGTCCCTCTAAATTGCTTAACTTTGATCAAGCATATCTCCTTTAATTTTTAAACTATGAGGGAGTTCCAATACTTTTTAGAAACCTCATGAGGTCCTCTACAAGCCACTTTGGAACATATTTTTCATTTGAAGCTTTTATCTTGATCATATCCTCTTTGGGAAAAAACTGCTTTTGAAGGATGCCTGAAAATGACCTGTAATCTTTTGCCTTGTATCTCTTAAATGAAGCATTTTTGGCCTTGGCTTGTGAGACACAAAGTTGTAGAGAATCTAATTTCCTTCAAAATAGGCTTTGAGTGGGGAATTTCTGATGTTCCATGTGAAAGTTATGCCCAGTCAAAGTTGGGTTGACTTTCTCCTAAGAAACCCTAATTTGAACCTTTCTATATTTGTTCATCTCTGAGTTTCTATTAATGGAATCATGATCAATTCTTGATCAAATGATGGTTATGCACCCCATACTTGATATTTGCCCAATGATCATGATTTGAATCATGCCTTGATTGTGATCGACCTTTCAGTTTGCATCAGTTGACTGGATCATTTGAGTGAGCAAGGTTTTGGAGTTTGTTCTTAAGCCTTGTTATGAGAGAAGTGTGGGAGGTAAATTTTGGGGTATGACAACAGAGTCGCCACCGACCTTTTATTTTATCCAATTAAGGAAAGGTTTATAAAAGAAACAGAAAAAAGACCTTTAAGAAATTCTGGGTAAGGGGGTAGGTTATACAAAGGGAAGGTGTTAGCACCCTTTGTATCCATGGTTATCCATGGGCTCTTAAGTTTGCTTAGCTCAATTGTTTTTCGGTTACTTTTCAATTGCTTTAGAATGCTCATATGTGGTTTCAAATACTTTTGTAAATTGAATTTTGTAATGATCCGTGTGTGGATGTATACAAAATGCTTGTTTATCTTTCGAAAGATGTTTTGAAAAGAACGTTAACTTTGTAATAATCCGTGTTTGGATGTATACAAAGTATTGTCTTTTTGGAAAGTTTTGTTTTGAAAAACAACAGTGTATGAGAATTTTGTTTGTTTTGATTTGAGCAAGCAAACTAGGAGGTCTACCCTGAGTTGTAAGGTCTTTATCCTATTTCCTTTAAAAATCTATCCTTTCACCGGATATAAACGCAAGGTTCGATTTTGTACTCAAAATAGTAGAATTTTGACTTTGATTTTGAAAAGAATGAGAAGGGATTACCTTAAGAGGTGCAAGTGTGATTGTGTTTGTATTCAGATATTTTATCTTTGACATACACGCAGTTTATATTTGCTGGAAATTAAAATGCGGAAATGTAAAGTGCGGAAAGTAAATCTACACTATTACATCGATTGTGCAGGAAATGTAAACTAGCCTATTTACATGAATTTGACATCCTATACATTTATCTAGGAATTTAAATTGCAAGAAAAATAAAAGGCATGTTTTTGGATTTTTTATGATTGGTTTTAATTATAATTAATGCATGATTAATTAAATTAAAATGAAGAAAAAAGATGAAAATAGATTTAAACTTAGAAATTGAGTTTAAAATATGTACAAAATATTTGTCAATTAATTTTAAAACAAAACTAATTTTTTTTGGAATTTTTGAAATTGATTTGAAATTGATTAAGTTAATTAATACATAATTATGCAAATAATTACACAAATAATTAAAACTTAAAGAGAAAATTATTCAAAATATGTACAAAATTAGTTTATAATATATAAACAATATTTTATATAAAGAACAATTTTTTTTGATTTTTTGATTGGTTAGAATAATTAAAAAGCAAATATATAAATATATACTAATTAATTATACAAAATATTGAAATTTTGAAAGAAAATAAAATATTTTTATTTCAGAAAATAATATATTATTTTAGAAGTCTAAAAATATTTTTTGTGTATTTTTCAGATTTTTAAAACTATTTTTAAATAATTTAACAAAGAAATTAAAATAAAAATAGAAAATAAAAGGATACTGATCAGGTGTGGAAATTAAATAAGGTCCATGGGATAGGTCCTCATTCTGATGCGTTGGATGGATAATAAATGAAATCAGATGGCTCAGATTGTGAGGGTCCACCAATTATGACGCGCCTGCAAACACTGAAACTAAGGGTTAAGTTTAAAAAAACGCGCGCTTGCTGTCCAATGAGGTGAGGACACCTCATCATCTTCAACCTCTCGCCAGGACTTTTAATAGCGCTTTCTTATCAAAAGCGCTGTAATAGATGAAGCTTAAACCTGGAAAATAACGAATAGGGGTTAGACATAAAAGAAATTTGGCGCGACCTATCCATTCAACTCGTCTGATCCATACGAACTCAATGGTACTACTTAGAACCTCTAATTTTGCCTATTTCAGAAAGCCCTAATCTTTAGGTTATGAACCCTAAAATGGTAACTTCGTATGTAAGCGTCTAAAACTCAATTAAAGTTCCAGAAATGATCTACACACCACACCAAGTTCAGATATATGTCTACATCGTGCTAGATATGCCTGTGTCATGAGATACAAGTCAGTTTTAGTTTGGACAAATCGTGACCTGTGTAGCTCGATTCAGTGAGGTTTAAGACTTGCAATTGATTGGAATAGTTTCAGTGAAGCTCAGAGATGATGTTTGAATGCTTAGTTTGTATTGAAATTGACTGAAATTAAAAACTCGAATTTGAATTTTCTTTGAAATTTTTCAAGTGGTTACAAGTGTATTATGAGTAAGGCTTTGTTTCTGAACTTGTCCCCATTTGGAAAAAATACATTTTTGAGCAATGTTGATTTCATGCATTTTCCCAAAATTTAGCCAACTTCAACAAGGTGTAAATCCCTCAATTTTTGTCATATGAAGGAGATCTTGCACTTTTTGGAAACCTCAAAGAGTCCTCTAACCAATGTCTTTGGTCTCATGTCAAAATGATTTTTGATGCTCCTTGTGTGTCCTTTTGAAAAAAGTGTCTTTTGTTGACTTTGAAAATGACCTGTAATGTCTTTGGTCATATTTTTCAAATGGTGAATGCAATGACCATGGGATTAATTGCATTTGAAAGATAATTGAATTTCCTTCAAAATGAGCTTTGGTTTGAATTTTTTGGATGAAGGATGAGAGAGTTATGATCAGTCAAAGTTGAGTTGACTTTTCAGGCAAAAACCCTAATTTTGAATCTTAGGGTTTTGTTGATTTTTGATCTTTCCTTGATGAATTATGATCATCCAATGATCAAATGATGAATCATTTGACAAAATATGGACTTTGACAAAAAATTTCATTTTTGACTGTCTGTTGACTTTTTTGGTCAAACGGGTCGTCTGTTGACTGTTTGAGCTGCTGACGGTGCGTCTGAGTGAATTGAAGTTTGAAAATTTGTATGATGGTACTTTGAGATATATGGATGTGTATGAAATCCACTTGAGCTCTCAAAAACTTGTTTCTCCTGTAAAAACAAGAAAACCCTAGTCAGGGACTGTTTATGTAGGAGACAGTTAAGCGTACCTGATTTTTGTGCAGTGTTGAGTCTCTGCTAATCGCGTGATATTCAGAAGACTTCTAGAAC
This sequence comes from Vicia villosa, assembly GCF_029867415.1. Taxonomy (NCBI): domain Eukaryota; kingdom Viridiplantae; phylum Streptophyta; class Magnoliopsida; order Fabales; family Fabaceae; genus Vicia; species Vicia villosa. The sequence continues at coordinate 13,331,587 of NC_081181.1, forward strand.
AAAAATCTTGGAATTTTGAATTGTGAAAGATTGATTTGATTGATGGTACAAAACACTGAGAATTATACTGCCAGCAGTTTGGCTGTCAACTGACTGTTCAGGTACTGAAGCAGCAGTTAAAGTGAAAAATCAACAGTCAAAGTTAATTTTCTTTTTTTGTTGTTTTTGTTTTTGTTTTATGTGAAAAATGAAAGTTTATTTACATGACTTGTTAAAAAGCACAGACATAATAAATAACTAATATACTGTTACCAGTACAGTCTGAGTTTCCTGATTCTGCGCCTGCAAAAAGATTTTAACTCTGTACCAATTGTGTCAGTACTATTTATCTGTAAATAAATAAATAGCATGTGTAAAGTAATAAACAGTATTTGGCGTTTGCGTAAGAATAAATTCAACTGCAAGCCAAATTACTGTATAAAAAATTCTAAAAACTAAGTATTTCATATGTCAGGATATTTGTTGAAATAAAAATCCATGATTATATGAGACTCTTAATTTTCAGATTGGAGTTTTCTTGAAAAAAGATGCGGGCAAATTTTGGGGTATAACAGTTGCCCCTATTCAATCTTCTTAAACCTGAAGAGATTGTCTGAAATCTGAAGGTAGAAGATGATTGAATATTTAGATGCCCTGAAAATTTGCACTTACCTTGATCAGAAGAGATGTTGGAAGTTGCATTTGAATGTCGTCTGCGAAATGTTGTTGGCAGATTGAAACATTACCTGAGATGGGCTTTCAGATGCCACCTGGTAAATGTGTTGATGGTTTGTTCATCAGAATGAATTCATTGATTATATCTTGATGAAGGATTTGTAAGTCTTTGTGTTGACTGTTTCGGAACCGTCCAAGGTTACCGCTTTAAGTCTAGGAGGATGATTGCTACGGAACTTGTCCAAAGTTTTTTCTGCTTTAGATTTTGAAAGTTGATCATTGTGGAACCGTCTGAGGTATCGCTTTTAGATCTTTGATGCTAGATCGTTCTGGAACCGTCTGAGGTATCGCTTTAGATCTGCAATGTTAGATCGTTCTGGAACCGTCTGAGGTATCAACTTTAAATCTGCAATGTTAGATCGTTCTGGAACCGTCTGAGGTATCAACTTTAGATCTGCGATGTTAGATCGTTCTGGAACCGTCTGAGGTATCAACTTTAGATCTGCGATGTTAGATCGTTCTGGAACCGTCTGAGGTATCAACTTTAGATCTGCAATGTTAGATCGTTCTGGAACCGTCTGAGGTATCGCTTTAGATCTGCAATGTTAGATCGTTCTGGAACCGTCTGAGGTATCAACTTTAGATCTGCGATGTTAGATCGTTCTGGAACCGTCTGAGGTATCGCTTTAGATCTTTGATGCTAGATCGTTCTGGAACCGTCTGAGGTATCGCTTTAGATCTGTAATGCCTGTTTTTGAGTTGGTAAGTGATCAGAATGAATCTTCGGCTTGATTATATCTGAGAGAACCGTTCATGGAATTCAGGTGAACACTGCATGTGATGGCGAACATCTTTGTTGAAGATATTCGTCTACCTGAAAAATCAAGTTAGTGATATGCAATGTTTATGATGCATGTAATGTGAGATATTCCCGGAGAAATATGCATGTGATGTTGTGTATGAATATGCGTATGAATATGCGCATGATGCATGATGTATGATGTATGATGTATGATGTATGATGTATGATGTATGAATGTCGAGCTTCTATTTGGGAAAATAAATTTCCGCCAGTCATCTGGACATGACTATATTGTGATCGTTGATGATCTTTTGTCTTGTTTGAGTACCCTCGGCTGGGGAAATTCTTTGAGAACCACGGTACTCTGTTGAATGACCTTTGACTATCACTTGGGAATGAAAGGTAGCTGAAAGTTCTGATGCCCTTTCAAATGGGAATGAGGAAGATGCATAATCCTCCGATGCACTATCTGACCAAGTCCGGGTGCGGGGATCACACCTTCTGAAGATAGTAATCTGGAACAACCCTGCTGGGGTATAAGACTTCTTTTGAAGAGAAAATCTTTTTGAGGAATTTGCTGAGAAATGTGTTTCTCTTGGGGATTTTCTTCTGATGGAATGATGTCCAGATAATTGGGACATTTCCTGAATGCTATTCCTGTTTTTCCTGGTTGTAACACCCGTATAATTTTAATATTAATTTAATTGGATTATTGAATTAATAATTAGAATTATTGGGGATTTTGTGAAAATAATGGTTTATGGCATTTGGGCCATATGAGTAATTAGTAAAAGAGGGAGGGTAATTTTATAATCCTTTTTACTAAATTATTATATTATTTTCATAAACATTTGGAACTGGGAAGGAAGAAAGAACGTGAAAGAGCAAAGGGTTGAGAACACGAGGAACTGAAGGAGATCTGTAGAGGGAGAGACCAAAGATCAAGAATTCTTATCTGAGGTAAGGGGGGACTCTCCATTTAATCTCTATTATCGTGCTATGAGTAGTAATGTGGATTAGGAATATTGTTTGGTCGATTGATTCTAATTTCTGAAATATTCATCTGTGTTCATCATTTGGGGTTGAACTGTAATCCCTAATAACTGATAGATTAGGATATGATGAATAGAATTGGTTAGAGAATCATATGCTATTGTTTGTGGATGAATTCGTACACTGTTAGATGCATTTTTCTGGTTTTTGGACTCAATTTCGTAGACTGGTATGAGTGGGAACGAATGGGTTTTTGGACTGAGTCGAATTCTGCAGGTTACTGGGCATTTCTGACATTTCGCGTATGAAACAGTGCCATACGCGTATGGCATGAGGCTGATACGCGTATGGGGGACACTCCCAAGGGGCTATACGCGTATGATACGCAGTTGCCCTGTCCCAAGAACCACGTACTGGTGTGTTGCGTACGAGAGCGTATGAGGATGCTCATACGCGTATGGGAATAATTAAAGAGGAAAATTATTCTGGTGATACGCGTATGGCAAGGCTGATACGCGTATGGAATTTTGGAAAGAGGAACACAGCTCTGGTGATACGCATATGGAGAACTGATACGCGTATGTGATGGTTTACAGGCTATTTTGAATTCTGGTGAAACGCGTATGATACGCGTATGAGGCAAGGTGATACGCGTATGGACGCGTATGGATCATATGATACGCGTATGGCGTGCTGTGTGTGAAATTTCTGTTTTGTGATTTTCTGGAAAGTTCGATGATGTGTAACTTTCGGTTGGTATGCCTGTTTGTGTATTGTTTCGTACTGTGTAAACCTTGTGATGTGATTCTATGGTTTACCGATGATTGACTATGTTGAATGATGTGATATATATATATATGATCATGCTTGTTATTGATGATGATGGTGATGAAATGAGTATAGTTGATGCTACTCATAGATTGGTAATGATGAAAGTATGTTATATATATGTTACATGCATTCATAAACATGAGTTGAATCCTATATGATGAGAGGATTCATCGAGGGGCAGAATTCCCATTGTGTGGAATTGGTGCTGGCAGGACCGTTTCTGAATTGATGATAGATCGGTCGGTGGATGATTCCACTGGTGATGATTGGTACCACATGCATAGTGTCAGTTTCATACATGTGCATGATTTGCTATAACATGATTATATATGTGTTGATTGTTTGTTTGTCTGTGGACATATGATTGGTGATTGTCTGAATATGAAACGGTTGGGTGAATGATATAACTATGACATGTTATTATTTATGATGTGATAACATTGGTTAACTGTGATGAGACTCACCCTTACTTGTTGTCATTTTTCAGATTGAGGATAGCGGCGTGACTTGGTGAGGATTAGCTCATAAGTCTGTTTTTGGTTATAGTGTCGGTGTCATGCTCTGGTAGATGTAACACTGGGAACACGTTTGTGTATGAGTTTGGTTATAACTCTATTTGGTTGTGGATTGAGTCAGATACATTATGATGAATGTTGACTCTGTGTATTTTAATTCCGCTGTGTAAAACATGATTTTATCTGTTGAGTTATAATTTCAGTTGTTTTCAGTGAATGCATGACTATACTGACGTGGTGTTTTATTATTTATGAATTGTGATGCCCCTTGCATGCTTACTCTGATTTATTAATTATTAATTACCGCGGGTTATTAGAGGGGTGTTACACTGGTAAACATCAATCATATTCAAATGCACATGTTCATTCAAAATTATCATTGGGACGCTTACGTATTTAAACAGAAAAAGTGAAAATGGTGATTTTTGAGCCTAAGCTGCATTGATTTTTGAAAAAGAGCCATGATAGGCTGGTTAGCACAGGGAGACAATAATCCTAGAAGTAGGAAATTGTCAGAAAGTTTTGGAAAATATTTATAAAGATAAATAGCTATGTGAAAACAATCCAGTCAAGTTTCAACTCTGTTATTGCCAATCTGTCTTTGAGCATCTCATCCCTCACTTGTTGGAAGAAAGTGATTGGACTGATCGGTGTCTTTGAGGTATTGAATCTTGATGGTGAGTAGGCAGCTGAACGAAACATAGTTGTATGCTTCATTCCCTAACTTTTGCCTAGGCTGCCTTTTCAGGTTTTCAGCCTACCGGGATAGTATTTGTTTAGTCTCTAATTTTTGCCTGGACCGCCCTTTCGGGTTTTCAATCCACCGAGACGCTCATTTTTTGCCTAAGTTTCCCTTTCAGGTTTTCAACTTAGCGAGCTGTTTTTTTTTTTTTTAAGCGAAGTATTTTTTGACTATGTCAGCATTCACCGGGTGTGGGAAATCCTCACCATCCATGGTGGTAAGCAACATGGCGCCGCCGGAGAATATTTTCTTGATTATGAATGGTCCCTCGTAGGTGGGAGTCCATTTGCCTCTGGGATCACCTTGTGGTAAGATGATGCGTTTGACAACCAAGCCACCAGTTTGGTATGCTTGACTTTTGACTTTTTTGTTGAAGGCTTTGATCATACGCTTTTGGTATAGCTGACCATGACAAATAGCTGCGAGCCTTTTCTCATCAATCAAGTTTATCTCGTCCAACCGTGTTTGAATCCAATCGTCTTCGTCTAGATTGGCTTCTTTCATAATCCTTAGGGAAGGAATCTGAATTTCAATTGGAAGAACTGCCTCCATACCATAGACTAAGGAGAATGGAGTTGCCCCTGTTGAAGTACGCGCAGATGTGCGATAACCATGAAGAGCAAAAGGTAACATCTCATGCCAGTCTTTGTAGGCTACTGTCATTTTTTGTATGATTTTCTTGATGTTCTTGTTGGCAGCTTCCACCGCGCCGTTCATCTTTGGTTGATATGGAGAAGAATTATGATGTTTGATCTTGAACTGTGTGCAAAGTTCAGTAATCATTCTGTTGTTTAGATTTGTGCCATTGTCCGTGATAATCCGTTCAGGGATGCCATACCGACAAATGAGATTGTATTTGATGAACCGGGCCACCACATTCTTGGTAACAGAAGCAAACGAAGCTGCTTCTACCCACTTTGTGAAGTAGTCAATAGCGACCAGGATAAAGCGATGTCCGTTGGAGGCAGTAGGTTTGATTTCTCCAATCATATCAATACCCCACATTGCAAAAGGCCAAGGAGCCGTCAGGACACTTAATGGAACTGGAGGTACATGTATTTTGTCAGCGTATATCTGGCATTTGTGACATGTTCGGGAGTGATGATGGCAGTCTGTTTCCATGGTAGACCAATAATAACCTGCTCTCAGGATCTTTTTAGCCATTGTATGTCCACTGGAATGAGTACCGAAGGTACCATTGTGTATTTCTTCCATGATCTGTTCTGCTTCCTTCTTGTTTACACAGCAAAGTAAAGTCGAGTCATGGTTGCGTTTGTATAAGGTTCCATTGCTTAGAAAGAATTTGGCAGCAAATCTCCTTAGAAACTTTCTGTCATTAATGGATGCCCCTTCAGGGTACTCCTGAGCTTCGAGATATCTTTTTACTTCATGGAACCATGGTTTTTCCTCGGTTCCTTCGGTATTGATCTCATTGCAATAGGATGGTTCATCTTGCCTGTAGATGGTGATCATAGGCGCCTCGTTGTCCCACCTGACTTTGAACATGGATGACATGGTAGCTAAAGCATCAGCTAGTTGATTTTCCTCGCGTGGGATGTGTTCGAAAGTGATTTCTTCGAAGTAAGGAATCAAACTCAGCACATATTCTTTGTAAGGAATTAGATTCGGGTGCTTCGTGTCCCATTCCCCTTTGACTTGGTAGATTACCAAGGTCGAGTCTCCGTAGACTTCCAGGAATTTGATTCTTAGATCGATTGCAGCTTTGAGACCCAGAATACATGCTTCGTATTCGGCTATATTGTTAGTGCAATTGAAGCATAATCTGGCAGTGAACGGTGTGTAACTTCCTGCGGGGGAAATGATCACAGCTCCGATGCTATTGCCAAGTGCATTAGAAGCTCCGTCAAAAACCATAGTCCACCGGGATCCTGGCTCGGGTCCTTCTTCTGGTCCTGGTTGTTTGTAGTCATTGACTAGCATAATGTCTTCGTCTGGGAAGTCAAAGTTCAATGCTTGATAATCATCCACTGCTTGATGAGCCAGATGATCAGCTACCACACTTCCTTTGATTGCTTTTTGTGAAATGTATTGAATGTCATACTCTGTTAAGATCATTTGCCATCTCGCTATTCTTCCAGAGAGAGCAGGTTTTTCGAACACGTATTTGATGGGATCCATCTTGGAGATTAGGAAAGTGGTGTGATTTAGCATGTACTGTCTTAGCCGGCGAGCTGCCCAAGCTAAGGCACAACAAGTTTTTTCGAGTAGTGAGTATCTTGTTTCACAATTGGTAAACTTTTTGCTAAGATAGTAGATTGCGTGCTCCTTTCGGCCGGATTCGTCATGTTGTCCTAGTACACACCCCATTGAGTCTTCTAACACAGTTAGGTACATTATCAAAGGTCTGCCTTCCACAGGTGGCAACAAGATTGGAGGTTTTTGGAGATATTATTTGATTTTGTCAAAGGCTAACTGGCATTTGTCATTCCACCTTTCCACTTGATCTTTCTTCAACAGTTTGAAGATCGGCACACAAGTAGTAGTCATGTGGGCAATAAATCGGGCGATGTAATTTAGACGTCCCAAGAATCCTCTGACTTGTTTCTCAGTACGAGGTATAGGCATTTCTTGAATGGCTTTAACCTTGGCAGGATCAACCTCAATACCTTTGCTGCTGACGATGAAACCTAAGAGTTTGCCGGATCTTACTCCAAAGGTACACTTATTTGGGTTCAGTCGCAACTTGTATTTCTTGAGTCTGTCAAACAACTTGTGTAAATGACCCAGATGTTCTTCCTCGGTGTTGGATTTTGCAATCATGTCATCGACATACACCTCTATTTCTTGATGAATCATATCATGAAATAGCGCTACCATTGCACGTTGATAGGTTGCTCCTGCGTTTTTCAGACCAAAGGGCATTACTTTGTAACAAAAGGTTCCCCAGGGTGTTGTGAAGGTTGTTTTTTCCATGTCTTCGGGTGCCGTCTTGATTTGATTGTACCCTGAGAATCCGTCCATAAAGGAGAATACCTTGCATTGTGCGGTATTGTCAACCAGTACATCGATGTGTGGTAAAGGGAAATCATCTTTGGGACTTGCCCGGTTCAGATCTCTGTAGTCCACGCACATTCTGACTTTCCCGTCTTTTTTAGGTACAGGGACGATGTTAGCTATCCAAGGAGGATAACTTACAACTTTTAGGAATCCGGCATTGAACTGTTTTTCAACCTCGTCTTTGATCTTTTTTGACATATCAGGCCTACTCCTTCGTAGTTTCTGTTTGACTGGAGTGCTACCTTCTTTGATTGGCAGGCGATGAACTACAATGTCCGTGTCAAGGCCTGGCATATCTTCATAGGACCAGGCGAATATCTCGACGTAGTCTCGCAGCTTTGAATCAGTCTTTGCTTGATGTTGTGTTCTAAATCAGCCCCTATTTTGACTTCTTTCATTTCTTCGTTGCTGCCCAAGTTGATGACCTCAATTGGCTCCTCATGAGGCCGTATGGCCTTGTCTTCTTGTTCTAGCAGCCTTGCAATTTCTCTTGGCACTTCACAATCTTCCTCACTTTCGTCCTCAGCTTGGTAGATCGGATTTTCAAAGTCATGACGGGCAATAGCAGAATCGTTGTTGACTGGATCCAGAGTGTATGTGAATCTGCATGTTAGTTATGTGAGTGTGTGTGAAGAAAAAAACATAGCTATTTGAAAGCGAAGAAAGAAGGAAAAAGGATCACAAAATTTAAATATGCAAGCGTCCCATGATTTTATTGAATGCGCATGATCATGATATGATAAGCCCTTATAGAAGGACCAGTGTGCTAAGGCACACGACTTTCAAGCTCATGGTTCGATTGTTCAGGAACCATTTTTATCTTTGCACAATATACACAAAGAAAACAGGAAATGGCATTTACTCCTGGTCAAAGGATATCACATCCTCAGCTTTCCAGTTGTTCAATCCACTGTTGTGAGCAGGGAGTATCCAGCTGTTCCAGTTGCAGTTGTCTTCTTCATCTTCCACAGCATTGATTTCATTAGTGGGAAAATGAGCCGGTGATCCTTCGGGATAAGGGATATACTCTGCTGGATACGAGAGCCCAGGCTGAGATATCTCTGTTGGCTGAGCGAGATGCTCGATAAGGCCGTCCCATGAAGTCGGGATGATGCTTTGAATAGAGACTTGTGCATCCTGATGAGGAGTGTATTCTGACAGAAAGCAACCCTCGTTATTTGGTATTTCCCTGGCTTCTTCGAAAGCGAAATTGTCATCGTAATGTTCATCCCATCCAGTTGGGACAATGTCCTTCATAGCAATTTGTGAGCTTGGAGGAGCGGAATATTTCACCATATAGTCATATTTGCCGCTGGGTTCTCCTAGCGTGTCCCATACTTCTTTGGGTGTATTTTGATATTGCTCAGTGACGGGACTTGTGAAACTTTCGTCGTTTCCAATTTGATCACCCCATCCAGTCGGGGTAATGTCTTCCATAGCAATATAAGAATTCTGAGGTGCGGCATACTGATAGTTATACCCGCCATTTGGTTCTCCCACAGCATCCCACATTCCAATGGAAATGGGTGGAATCTCATCTGGATATGGCTGAATGATATGGTTCAAGAGCACTCCTTCATCTTCAATAGCGTTTACTTCTTGGCTGACGAAGTGTGACATTAATCCTCCAGAACGAGGACCTTGATCATTCTTTTGATTTTCGCTATCATAGCCCAGGCCTAGCTTGTCAGACTTGTAGGGTATATCGGGAAGCTGTCCCCATACTGTGCAATCACCCTGTTCAATCATGGCTTTGGCATCTTTGAGAGAAGCCATAGTTGTAGTTGGAGTAGCAGGAATATGCTTGGTGGTAGAGACATCTGGGGAGACCACCTCAAATGATTGGCACGGAGTTTCGATGAATTCGTCCTCCAACTCGACATATTTGGAATTGCTTAGGTGACTAACCACATATTCCTCTTCGCCATAGACTGTGACAATCTTTCCTTTTACTGGATATTTTAACTTCTGATGCAGGGTAGAAGTTACAGCGTTTGCCCCATGTATCCAAGGACGTCCAAGTAAACAGGAGTAGGCTGGGTGAATTTCCATTACGTAAAAGATAGAATCAAAGATCTGAGAACCCACTCTGATTGGGAGATTCACTTTTCCGTATACCGTTCCGGTTGACCCGTCAAAGGCTCTTACCACAACATCACTTGGTTGTAACACAATTCCTTCGAAGATAAGCTTTTCTAGTACTGTTTTTGGTAACACATTCAAAGAAGAACCGTTATCTACTAGCACATGAGATAGAGTGGTGCCATTACATTCAATGGAGATATGTAAGGCTTTGTTGTGATTTTTTCCAGCAGGGGTTAGATCCACATCGGAGAAACCGAGACCATTGCTCACGGTTAGATTGGCAACACAATTCTCAAATTGGTCGACTGAGATCTCTTGAGGCACATGCGCAGCTTTGAGGAACTTCATCAGAGCTTTGGCATGAGCTTCTGAATATTTTAGCAGAGATAGAATTGAGATTTTTGAAGCGGTGTGCCCCAGTTGCTCAATAATATTGTAATCACTCTTGCAGATGATTTTCAATATTTCCTCCATTTCTTGCTTTGATGGATCCTCAGCAGTGATCTCCACCGGGGTTTGAACTTGTTCAACTTATGGCTCTTTGCCTCGAGCGTTGACATTTTGATTAGGAACTGGGACTCGGACTGGACTAGCAGCAACATTTGGAGAAATTTCTGGTGAAAAGATTCTTCCACTTCTCGTGATCTTGCTGGTACCCACAATATTACCCACAGTTGGAGTAGTTAACTTTGCGGTCTCTTCAGTCGAGGTACCCTGCTTAACTCCATGAACATAAACATTAGCGTCGTATCCCCATGGGACAGCTTTGTCTGAGGAGTATGGAAATGGAGTTGGACTAGCAATGACTACTGATGCCACTTTGAGTGTAGCAGAAATTTTGAATGGAGCCTTGGCAGAGATTTTGAATGGTAAGCTGGAGATCATTGAGGCATCCTCTATTCTCATCCCGTTTGCAAAGACTTCGCACAGCACGTCCATAGAAGGGAGTCTCTCAAACATAATGATACGGCGATCCATCCACTTTTGAATTCCCATCCTCAGATTTTCACAACCATTGGACAGGCAGGAGCAGTAAAAGCAGTCGGGGTCACATCCTGGGAAGTAACCAGCTCGGATTAGCTTTCCTTTGACTTCGCAGAGTGGAGTTGATAATTCGTTCACATCATAGATGTAAACAGTGTCCAGGATAGCGTTAACAGTTTTGTCATGCTTTGGCATAGGTGCAGTAATGACATTTGGAGTTTCTGGAGGATCGAACTCAATTTCACCAGCATCTATCATATCTTGTATTTTATTTTTCAGGGCCCAGCAGTGATCTGCGTCATGTCCTGGACAGTTTGAGTGATAGGCACATGTTGCATCAGGGCGATAATTTGGAGAGGAAGTGTTGACATTCTTTGGAGGACCTCTTAAGGTGATCAGATCTGCTTTTAGCAAGTGCTGCAATGCTTGAGAGATTGGCATGTTGATTCTGGTGAAATTTCTTCTTGGTGCATCTGGTCGATGCGTATATTTTGGCTGCTAATCTTTTTGAGGTGCAGATGCGGAGATCAGAACTGCCCCTACAGATTGATGCTGCTCACTTTTGTGACTTTTCTGAATTTGTGTTGCATTGACCTCATTTCTCCCGCTGATGGGCCTTTTTGTAGTACCAGAGGAGGAACCTATTTGAATTTTTCCATTTTGAATGCCACTTTCGACACGTTCTCCGGTCAGCATCAGGTCAGTGAAACCTGATGATGAGCTTCCCAGCAAATGGCTATAGAAAGGGCCAGTTAAAGTGCCCATGAACATGTCGACTAGTTCGCGATCAGATAAGGGTGGTTGAACCCTTCCAGCCATATCTCTCCACTTTTGTGCATATCCTTTGAAAATTTCTTTTGGTCCCATAGACATGCCTCTTAGTTGAGTACGGGTTGGTGCAAGATCAGCATTGTATTGGTACTGTTTGTAAAAAGCAGCAGCTAATTCTTCCCAAGTATGAACCTTGGTATTTTCCAGCTGGTAGTACCATTCGAGTTGTGTACCCGACAGACTTTCTTGGAAGAAGTGAATCCACAATTTGTTATCTGTTGTATGAGGTTGTATCTTCCTCACATAGGATCTCAGATGTAGTTTCGGGCAAGAAACTCCATCATATTTTGCAAAGACAGGAACTTTGAATTTTGGAGGGATAACAACATCCGAGATGAGCCCCAGATCATTGAAATCTAAGCCAGGTACTTTTTGTATCTCCATAGCTTTCATACGGTCTTCCAGCTGTTGGTATTTTTCATCATCCGGTTCGTCCCTAAAATGATCATCTTCTTCGTTTGAAGAGAGGGAGGGTTTAGCAGAACCCTGGTTGCTTTGATTGTCTTCTTGTTCATCATCACCGACTGTTTCAGGGATCAGTGGCTCTTTGAACTTTTTGACTGGGATTTTGATCTTCCTTTTCAGGTGACTCAAGCCTACAGATCCTTTGGGCTTCTTTTTCTTCTTGATTATCAGGGCTTTCAGTTCTTGTTGCCCCTTTGCCAGTTCCAGAATTGCCATTTGAACTTGGGCATTCTGTGCTTCGAGATTCTTGATGCTCATTTCAGATTCCATCTCTTCTGACTGAAATAAACAGCGAGAAGATGAGAAATCCGTCATGTGAACCTGTTATGCAATGTGTATGACTGGATGCCATGTGTATGCAATGTATGAAATGTATATGCAATGTATATGAATGCAATGTATGAAATGTATATGCAATGCATGAAGTGAAATGTGTGTGCAATGTTTTCAAGGATCTTAGAGTTTAGATTTGTTAAAGAAGAAACAAAGGTTAGTTAATCAATTTATTTCTTTTTTTTTTGCTTCTTTTTTCTTTGCCTCATTTGGGCTTACAAGACAGAAATAAAATAAATGATCCTTCAGGTCTCCCGTGGACGCTTTCTCTTTGCCCCCAGGAATGTGTTGATCTGCTGTTCTTCTTGAAGCTGTCCGGTGAGCTCCAATATCCTTCTCTCATAGTCTTGACAATATGCTTTGAAGGTGTCTCTTTCCTCTTTGAGTTGAACCCAAGATTTTTGCAACTCTTCTAGGTCAGTTGACATGTCCGGGTGTAGAATAACTTGAGGTTCATATCCTTCGACCTCTGGTTCAATAGTCACAGGTAGAACAGCGGGATATGGCATAAGGAGTTTTTGAGCATGAGTGCGGACCCATCTGAGGTAAGGTTCCATAGGAATAGAATTCCATTGCCCCAAAGTTTTGCTTTCTATTCTATAGACACTGTCCCATGCATGTATGAACCTTCGTTGGTGTCTATGAGAATCATTCTCGTAATCAAACACAATGCCATGGATAATTATGTCATGAGGACCGTTGCTCCTTGCATATCCGAATTGGCGTAGAGCTAAAGAGGGATTGTAAGTGATGCCTCCTTTGATGCCAAGGAGTGGCACATTAGGGTACTCTCCACAATGATCAATGATAGTAATGTCTCTTTGAAAGAAGTTGTTCCACCGGATATTTGAATGAGACAAAGACATAATCCTGCGAGACCATTGCATTCTTTGTTCATTTCTCAACACTGATCGGGGAAGATGAAATGTAAACCACCTAGCCAGTAGTGGTATACAGCACATGAGAGTTCCTCGTTTCTTCATGGTACGAGTGTGTAGAGAATGTAGAATGTCTCCCAGCAATGTTGGTACCGGGTTCCGGATTAGGAAAAGGTTGATGATGTGTACACTTATGAACTGGTCGGGATTTGGGAATAAAACCAGCCCATAGATCAAAAGGGCCATAACCTCCTCAAAAGCTGGATAACTTTTGTTTTCTAGCAGTAGTCGAGCCTTTTCTAATAAGAACTTGGTAAGCAAACCCTTAACTCCACTCTTTGTTTCCCAATTGGACTCGATTTCTGATTTTCGCAGATGTAAAGCAGCAGCAATGACTTCAGGCTTCGGAATCCTTTCTAAACCAGTGAAAGGTAATTGATTTCGAACAGGCAATCCCATTAGTTCAAAGAATTCTTCCAAAGTGGGTACCAACTGGTAATCAGGAAAGGTAAAGCAATGATGTTCGGGGTCAAAGAACTGGAACAGGACCCGTATCATGTCTTCTTCAAATTTTGAGGTAACCAAATGGAGTAGGTGACCATGCCTTTCGGTGAATTGAACATTCCTGGGGAATTCTGACACTAAGTCTTTTAGTTCAGATGGTACCGTTGAAATGTTGATTCGGATGTAATCTTTGGTGGCGGGAGCCATTACCTGCAAAAACAAAGGTAAACTCTTTGATCCTTGAAGTGTTTGGTGCAAAAAATGATATGCTTATAATGCAAACATGTGGCACACAAAGACAAATCAAACAATAGCCTTAGGTTTAAAGGCTTGCATGGAGCTGATAGGTGATACCCTCCCCACTGAAGTTGAGTTGGTTAAAACCTGTCCTAGAATAGTATTCGGGTTCTATGATCCTTGGAAGTAACATCTCAATGCGGCGCTCGAGCGGCCGATCAAAACATTCCTCGAGGATAACTAACTTCGATCAATTTCAAAGCTAGCCACTTAATAGGCCACAAGTCAAGTTCAACTAAAAAGGTTCTAAGACAAATTAGTGTTTAAAGACATTTCGGAAGCCTAATATACTCCTTGATCGTTTTCAAGGGACATCAGTATAAACCAAAGTATCGCACTAACGATGACTACCAGATCAACCGTATCGGTACATGCCGTACAGTTTCCTTGGTCTATTGTCATATACTTAAGGTATCTCGAGATTCGGGTTAGAATCTTTCACACAATCAAAATACCCAAACAAACCTTTGAAAAATATAGCAATCAAGTCAAACAATTGAAAACATCGACCTATTCTCTTAAGGTAACCCCTTTTGAAAACATTTTGTTTTTTGAAAGTATCTCCCCAGCAGAGTCGCCAGTTCTGTGGACCTCCGTTTTTTATCCCGGGCCATACCTCTGTTCTGGAGAGATACGTGAACTGACTCTTTTTTATCGCTTAATGCTTTCGCATTTTGAAAATTCACAGAGTCTCCACCGACCTTTTATTTTTTCCAATTAAGGAAAGGTTTATAAAAGAAACAGAAAAAAGACCTTTAAGAAATTCTGGGTAAGGGGGTAGGTTATACAAAGGGAAGGTGTTAGCACCCTTTGTATCCATGGTTATCCATGGGCTCTTAAGTTTGCTTAGCTCAATTGTTTTTCGGTTACTTTTCAATTGCTTTAGAATGCTCATATGTGGTTTCAAATACTTTTGTAAATTGAATTTTGTAATGATCCGTGTGTGGATGTATACAAAATGCTTGTTTATCTTTCGAAAGATGTTTTGAAAAGAACGTTAACTTTGTAATAATCCGTGTTTGGATGTATACAAAGTATTGTCTTTTTGGAAAGTTTTGTTTTGAAAAACAACAGTGTATGAGAATTTTGTTTGTTTTGATTTGAGCAAGCAAACTAGGAGGTCTACCCTGAGTTGTAAGGTCTTTATCCTATTTCCTTTAAAAATCTATCCTTTCACCGGATATAAACGCAAGGTTCGATTTTGTACTCAAAATAGTAGAATTTTGACTTTGATTTTGAAAAGAATGAGAAGGGATTACCTTAAGAGGTGCAAGTGTGATTGTGTTTGTATTCAGATATTTTATCTTTGACATACACGCAGTTTATATTTGCTGGAAATTAAAATGCGGAAATGTAAAGTGCGGAAAGTAAATCTACGCTATTACATCGATTGTGCAGGAAATGTAAACTAGCCTATTTACATGAATTTGACATCCTATACATTTATCTAGGAATTTAAATTGCAAGAAAAATAAAAGGCATGTTTTTGGATTTTTTATGATTGGTTTTAATTATAATTAATGCATGATTAATTAAATTAAAATGAAGAAAAAAGATGAAAATAGATTTAAACTTAGAAATTGAGTTTAAAATATGTACAAAATATTTGTCAATTAATTTTAAAACAAAACTAATTTTTTTTGGAATTTTTGAAATTGATTTGAAATTGATTAAGTTAATTAATACATAATTATGCAAATAATTACACAAATAATTAAAACTTAAAGAGAAAATTATTCAAAATATGTACAAAATTAGTTTATAATATATAAACAATATTTTATATAAAGAACATTTTTTTTTGATTTTTTGATTGGTTAGAATAATTAAAAAGCAAATATATAAATATATACTAATTAATTATACAAAATATTGAAATTTTGAAAGAAAATAAAATATTTTTATTTCAGAAAATAATATATTAGTTTAGAAGTCTAAAAATATTTTTTGTGTATTTTTCGGATTTTTAAAACTATTTTTAAATAATTTAACAAAGAAATTAAAATAAAAATAGAAATTAAAAGGATACTGATCAGGTGTGGAAATTAAATAAGGTCCATGGGATAGGTCCTCATTCTGATGCGTTGGATGGATAATAAATGAAATCAGATGGCTCAGATTGTGAGGGTCCACCAATTATGACGCGCCTGCAAACACTGAAACCAAGGGTTAAGTTTAAAAAAACGCGCGCTTGCTGTCCAATGAGGTGAGGACACCTCATCATCTTCAACCTCTCGCCAGGACTTTTAATAGCGCTTTCTTATCAAAAGCGCTATAATAGATGAAGCTTAAACCTGGAAAATAACGAATAGGGGTTAGACATAAAAGAAATTTGGCGCGACCTATCCATTCAACTCGTCTGATCCATACGAACTCAATGGTACTACTTAGAACCTCTAATTTTGCCTATTTCAGAAAGCCCTAATCTTTAGGTTATGAACCCTAAAATTGTAACTTCGTATGTAAGCGTCTAAAACTCAATTAAAGTTCCAGAAATGATCTACACACCACACCAAGTTCAGATATATGTCTACATCGTGCTAGATATGCTTGTGTTATGAGATACAAGTCAGTTTTAGTTTGGACAAATCGTGACCTGTGTAGCTCGATTCAGTGAGGTTTAAGACTTGCAATTGATTGGAATAGTTTCAGTGAAGCTCAGAGATGATGTTTGAATGCTTAGTTTGTATTGAAATTGTCTGAAATTAAAAACTCGAATTTGAATTTTCTTTGAAATTTTTCAAGTGGTTACAAGTGTATTATGAGTAAGGCTTTGTTTCTGAACTTGTCCCCATTTGGAAAAAATACATTTTTGAGCAATGTTGATTTCATGCATTTTCCCAAAATTTAGCCAACTTCAACAAGGTGTAAATCCCTCAATTTTTGTCATATGAAGGAGATCTTGCACTTTTTGGAAACCTCAAAGAGTCCTCTAACCAATGTCTTTGGTCTCATGTCAAAATGATTTTTGATGCTCCTTGTGTGTCCTTTTGAAAAAAGTGTCTTTTTGTTGACTTTGAAAATGACCTGTAATGTCTTTGGTCATATTTTTCAAATGGTGAATGCAATGACCATGGGATCAATTGCATTTGAAAGATAATTGAATTTCCTTCAAAATGAGCTTTGGTTTGAATTTTTTGGATGAAGGATGAGAGAGTTATGATCAGTCAAAGTTGAGTTGACTTTTCAGGCAAAAACCCTAATTTTGAATCTTAGGGTTTTGTTGATTTTTGATCTTTCCTTGATGAATTATGATCATCCAATGATCAAATGATGAATCCTTTGACAAAATATGGACTTTGACAAAAAATTTCATTTTTGACTGTCTGTTGACTTTTTTGGTCAAACGGGTCGTCTATTGACTGTTTGAGCTGCTGACGGTGCGTCTGAGTGAATTGAAGTTTGAAAATTTGTATGATGGTACTTTGAGATATATGGATGTGTATGAAATCCACTTGAGCTCTCAAAAACTTGTTTCTCCTGTAAAAACAAGAAAACCCTAGTCAGGGACTGTTTATGTAGGAGACAGTTAAGCGTACCTGATTTTTGTGCAGTGTTGAGTCTCTGCTAATCGCGTGATATTCAGAAGACTTCTAGAACAAAAATCTTGGAATTTTGAATTGTGAAAGATTGATTTGATTGATGGTACAAAACACTGAGAATTATACTGCCAGCAGTTTGGCTGTCAACTGATTGTTCAGGTACTGAAGCAGCAGTTAAAGTGAAAAATCAACAGTCAAAGTTAATTTTCTTTTTTTGTTGTTTTTGTTTTTGTTTTATGTGAAAAATAAAAGTTTATTTACATGACTTGTTAAAAAACGCAGACATAATAAATAACTAATATACTGTTACCAGTACAGTCTGAGTTTCCTGATTCTGCGCCTGCAAAAAGATTTTAACTCTGTACCAATTGTGTCAGTACTATTTATCTGTAAATAAATAAATAGCATGTGTAAAGTAATAAACAGTATTTGGCGTTTGCGTAAGAATAAATTCAACTGCAAGCCAAATTACTGTATAAAAAATTCTAAAAACTAAGTATTTCATATGTCAGGATATTTGTTGAAATAAAAATCCATGATTATATGAGACCCTTAATTTTCAGATTGGAGTTTTCTTGAAAAAAGATGCGGGCAAATTTTGGGGTATAACAGATGTGAATGATGTTTGCATGCTATGTTGCTTGAATACTATATAGCTTGGATAATTGATAATATATATGATTGTTGCAAAAATGCATACATTAAGAAGTGGTGAATGTGTGTGATTCTTATTTTTCTGCTATAAGTATTATCATACGTTTCTTTATCGTGAATGATATCTCACCCCTTATGTTGTATGTTACCTCTTCGGTGGTAACTTGCAGGTACTGATGACGAGTAGACGTTAGCTTATTGTTCGCGTCGATGTGTCTTATGCTCTGATACGTAGCACCTGGGGGGTTTCGCCGTTTGTGTCGCTTTATGTTACCTTGTATTTGTTGGATTTTGATATTAACTCGTATGATGACATGACATTTCATGGATGCCATGTTGGCAAGTTCTCGTTATATTGAGATGTTATGATTTATGTGTTCCGCTGCTACATTATGCGATGTTTTGCATAGTTGTGATGATACCTTGTATTCCCCCATGACTATTGTTACATATCCATTATATGAGCTTTGACGCATTATGTTGTGTTTGCTTATGTTGATCAAATGTGAGTATGTGACACTCTGAATATGTATGTTTTCGTATCGTTAATTACTCTGATTGTTATATAAATTACAGGTTAGATTCGGGGTGTTACATATATCCCTTATACTCTTATCTGAATACAATTATGAGAATAAAATTAAAGCACACGCATACCTGTGTTTGTCATTGAAAATAGTTGAAGGTTACCGGATATATGATATTCAGGGCCAGCCCAATTAGTTCGAAGGCCCGGTTCTGATTTATAAAATAATATTAAATTTCAAAAAATACAATTTTAAAAATTGTAATTTTACATTTATTTTAATAGAATTATATAAAATATTAAATTTTTGAAAACAAATTATAATTTTACATACGTTTTTGTAAAAACAAATGTTAAATCTATTGCTTTTGTAATTGAAAAAGAAAATGAATTATATTTTATTTAAAATGATGATAAATAAAAAAATTAAATCTATTTGATTTTTTTAATGTATTATTAGGTTGGAATAAAAATATGAGAAATTGCTTTAAAATAAAATAAAACTTAGTCCTATCTAATAATTAAGATAAAAAGTGTAATTATAAAATTAAAATAAATAAAAATCTTTTCTTTTCTATTTAAATTATTTTAAGATGAAGAAATAACGTCTCACTCTAAAACTTTAGAGTTTAAAGAATAAGTGCTAGTTAATTTATATTTGTTTTACACTAAACACTAACGTATATTTTTATTATTGAATCAAATTAAATTGCATTTACACTTTGTCTTAAAATAAATAATTTGTAGCTTTTAAAATTTGAATACACAACATCTATTATCAATCTATTAAAAGTAAAGTACCAGGAAATTCCAAGTCTAATCTTTTGATTAAATGTTATAACTTTTTTTATTTCAAGGGTATAATAGACTAATCAACACTATGTTGTTACCATATTCATTTGGCATTTAATTTTGCTGACGTGTCAATCCATCACAATTTTATACACTATTTTTTATTCATTCAATTTATATTTGAATTCTTTGATTTCATTCATGGTTAATGAGGAATTGGAATAGACATGGCCAAATTAATTTGGTATATTATTAAATGGTATATTATTCGATGCATGATTTAAAAATACATATTATTTTGAATATTCACGGTAAGATTAAATGTATATCATTACACTACAATATTAAATGTATATCATTGGAATTAGAATAGACTATTTTGATATTTCAAGATATCACAACTTCCCATATCCATTCTCTACCCTATATAGAACCATTCTAAACACTTACTCTTTCACTCCTCAATCTTCTTCATTCTCCATTATTTTCAAAAGGTTAATATTTATTTTCCAATTCTTCTTCATTCCCATATTTTGATTCTCTGTGTCCATTTTTAATAAAGATTTTGTAACAGGTCTAAATAGTAACATCAATGGCACCACCGATTGAAGCTGTGAAGGGCATCAACGACTCAAAGGATTTGTGGAAGATTGTTGTTTGTTGTAAACATATGTGGACTGTGACAAGTTCCTCCAACAAACAACATTCAAATGTATAAATATTAGGGTTTTTTTGTTTATATATGATGTTGGATGTTTAAATTAATCCGTTCTAATTTCCCACGGTTAATTTTATGTTTTGCAGCGGGATATGAAAACACAAATTTTATAAACAAATATTAAGTCACCCATTAGTAGTTGAAGTAGAGGAAGACATTTTCAAAGGAAGTTGCTTTTACACAATTGTTTGGGGTTGTACTTATAGCACTTTTAGTCTCTTGAATTTTTAAAGAATAGTAGATATTTCATTTTTCAATATCAGTTAAAATGATACGTAGTTTGATTTTGGAGTGAGATACAATCAATATGGTATGGCTATCAAAAAATGTGTCAAGCCTATCAAATGCATGCTTGAGTAGTTACTATTCATGATACACATCATTTTCGATTTCCAAAGTGAAACTATAATGATTTTTTCTGACCATTACTTTTCTTTTCAATTCAAGATTAATTGGCAGAATGATTAGAATTTGGAAAGTTAGCTTTTTTTTATGTTAAATGTGCATATGTAACACTTTATCTTCTTATTGGTACTTGAATGTCCATAATTATAACATTTTTAATTAAATTTTGAAATAACACTTAACACTATTTAACGCTATTATTATTATTATTATTATTATTAATTATTATTATTAATAATTTAAATGGTTTATATGACACACTTGGTGTTGACTTCAATATTTTACTTCAAAATCTTGAAACCGTGAATGTTGTATTAACAATTATATTCATTATCATATAACCAAAAAAATTTATTCATTTTATGTCTACAATCTTTTTATGTGGTTAACAAAAAAAAATTGAATGAGAATCATACAATCAAAGTGATTTTTTACCCATTCATTTTTGCATTAGCTAACCAACACTATGGAACCAAAAGTTGCAGCAATGGCAAGACGTAAAAGGAAGCAAATTCTTAAAGATAAAAGATTGAAAAAAGGAAGAACTGATGAAAACACAATCAATCCCATTGAAAACTCTCAAAGGTATTATGTTCCAACCATGGTTAATATTAGAACACCACTATCTGATTTAACTTCATCAATCTTTAATGAAAGAAATACGAGTTCACCTTCACTAGCATCTGCATCAAGCAACTCAAGTACAATGAAGAGTTTCAATATTGTTTCTACAAATCAACTAGATGCTTCAGCACGACAGAGGAGGAAAAGTATTATGGAAGGTAAGATGCCTCAATCTTACAAACTTCATAACAACCTTAGTAATAACAGTGGGGTCCTTTTAGGATAAATACTCCATCCTTTTCGCATTTCAAAACACCATTTTCTGATATAACTTCCTCATGTTCTAACCAAAGAAACATAAAACCTCATGCACCGCCAAGTTGTTCTATTCGGAAAAAAAAAGTTGACTGTTACACCTCTTGTTTATATAACTTCCTCATTTTCTAATCAAAGAAATATGGAACCTCATGAACATCCAAGTAGTTATGTTCACAAATCAAAAAATTACAATTGAATGTAGGTGTTATTCAATCCATGACGGTCAAACTCTTCAATTATTTTGCAAATGAGAATCATAACCTGGCTTCTTTATCCACAAGCAATATTCCTATACAAGAACCCACAACATTCACTTCAACTCCAGATGTTAACATTGAGAGTGGTTACTCTGGTGATGAGACGGTAACAGATGATTCTCTCAGTGATAGCTCATGTGAATTTAATGTCGTAGATACAAATTATGACTCAAGTTCCAGCTATGATGACGAAGATGTCTATGACTCCAATTCTACATCATTTGATTTTTGCAATATTGGTATTTATCATTATAACCTACTTTATTTCTTCTTTAAATGCATTATACATATCAATTTGACGTACTCCATTACATGTTGCACTTTGATAGCTGCTATGATTTAATGTGGATTTTAGTTATAATTTTATTATTTAATATAAACGATTTTAGTTATAATTTTATTATTTAATATGAACCAATTTCTCAACTACGTTTCATTTAAATAAGTTATTCTGATATTGGTGATCCTATAGTTGAATGCACACAATGTGGGGCACTTATGTGGTATCAAGAAAAAACTGACAAGCGAAAACATAGTGCAGTTCCTAAGTTTCAACTATGTTGTGGAAAGGGGAAAGTTGTGTTGCCACTTTTGAAAACACCACCACTATTACTACAACGTCTGCTGTTTGATAATAGTGAGATAGACAGTTGAAATTATCAACAGTTTTGTAGAATGTACAACATGATGTTTGCTTTTACGTCTCCGGGAATGAAAGTCGACAACAGAATTTTAGCTGGAAGTGGACCACCTAACATAAGAATTCATGGACAGACTTGCCATCGAATTGGGAGCATGTTACCTTTAATTGGAAAGTCTCCAAAATTTTCTCAACTATATATTTACGACACTGATAATGAGATTCAACATAGAATTGAAGGAATTGGATAATTTTACCATACTCTGTTTTCTTTACAACATATTAAATATTTGTTATTTACTATATCATATTATTTCCCTTTATATGCAGAAACAACCCCAATATTATTCTAGAAACAGTTAATAGATTGAAGGACATGTTAGATGAGTTCAACACACATGCCAAATCTTTTAAGATGGCAGCAAATAAATTAAAGGATTGTCCTTTGCCTGATCTCAAGCTTAAGCTAATATATGATAGATCAACAGATGGAAGGATTTATAACCAACCTATTATTTCGGAGGTAGCCGCCCTAATAATTGGTGATGTTGATACGGGCTCTAAGAGGGATATTCTTCTTGAAAGACAGAGCAGAAGGCTAAAAAGAATAAGTGAGTTTCATTCAAGTTATTTGACATATCAATATCCACTTTTGTTTCCTTACGGGGAAGATGGTTTTAGACTTGGAGTTCTTCTTAGAGAAACTAATACAAAAAATAAAGAGGAATAAGCTTACCATTAGAGAATGGCTTGCTTTTAGGATTCAATGCAGACATAACGAGGCACAAACTATATTACGGTTCAAGAAGGTTGTTTCAATAATTTTTGGTTGATGGATTTACTATGATGGAGTCACAAAGATTGAATTATATTCGAAAGCATAAGAAAAAGCTGCGTGTTTCTAAATATTGCAATTTGAGCTCATCTGAACAGAATGCAAACACTCAAGGATCAAACAAAGGTAAAAGAGTGGTTTTACCTTCAACTTATGTTGGAAGTCGGAGGTTTATGGAACAACTCTATTTTGATGGAATGGAAATTTGTAGCCAAGTTGGATTTCCAAATCTTTTTATCACATTTACTTGCAATCCCAACTGGCCTGAAATCCAAAGGTTGCTTAGCAAAATTAACTTGAATACTTAAGACCGTCCATATATCATCTAAAGAGTCTTCAAAATAAAGTTCGATGAGTTGTTGTGTGATCTAACAAAAAAGCACGTGTTAGGGAGAGTGATTGCATGTAAGTCAATTTAATACCCTTTTAGTCGAGTTATATTTTTTGACATTAATCTTATTAAATATGTAATATGCATCGTTTTACTAATAAACTTACTTAATTGCAGATATATACAACATTGAATTCCAAAAGTGGGGTTTACCACACGCCCATATACTATTATTCTTGTATCCTTCAAGCAAGTACCCGACTCCAGATGATATAAACAAGATCATTTCAGCAGAGATACCAACGGAAGAAGATGATAGGAAACTCTACCATTTGGTCAAGACACATATGATTCATGGCCCATGTGGTTTAGCAAATGTGAACTCAGCTTGCATGAAAAATGGAAAGTGCTCAAAATACTTTCCAAAGAAATATCAAATCCAAACCATTGTTGATCGGGATGGATATCCCGTGTACCGAAGAAGAGAAAGTGGTAATACAGTGCTGAAAAAACACGTTTAACTCGATAACAGATATGTAGTTCCTTACAATCCATATTTGTTGAAGAAATTACAAGCACACATCAATATGGAGTGGTGTAATCAAAGTACTTCAGTTAAATACTTATTTAAGTATATTAACAAGGGGTATGATAGAATTATTGCTGTTGTTGTCCAAACTGACGCTGATGGATCTCCTTCGGTCATAATTATTGACGAAATCAAGCAATATCTTGATTGCAGGTATGTCTCACCAAGTGAGGCATGTTGGAGACTTTTTTCATTTCCTATTCATGGTAGATCATCCGCAGTTGAAAGGTTGTTCTTCCATTTTGAAGGAGACAACTCTGTTTATTATACCGATTATGAATTGATAGATGAGGTGCTTGACAAACCAACTGTGAAAGAATCTATGTTTACCGCATGGATGGAAGCAAACAAAGCATACCCAGAGGCAAAGAATTTGACGTACTCACAATTTCTTTCCAAATTTTTTTATGATAAAAGGTACCGTCGATGGAGACCGTGTAAAAGAGGAAATACAATTGGCAGACTTATTTGGGTCCCTCCAAGTATGGGTGAGTTATATTTCTTGAGAATGATGCTAACAATCGTCAAAGGTCCAACTTGCTATGAGGATATAAAATTTGTGGGTGGAAAAGTTCAGGATACTTTTAGGGATGCATGCTTCGAAATGGGCTTTCTTAACGATGATAAGGAATATGTTGCAGCCATCGACGAAGCAAAGAATTGGGGTTCCGGGCATTTTTTGCGAAAGTTATTTGTCACTATGTTACTATCTGGTACTGTCAATAGACCACGACATGTTTGGGAAAAAACTTGGAGGACTTTATCTGATAGTATCCTCTACCAACAAATGCAAAAAACAAATAGAAGAGGTATGGACACTTTATTAAACTTTTTTAAGTCAACAAATATTATTTTCCGAATGCAAGCTGTATCTTTTTTATTACAAAATATAATGATATGAACTTGCTTTAAAATATAATTATTCTTCATCCATATGTCCCTTATTTAATATGTTTGATAAGGAATGTCCATTCACGTAAGAAACATTTTCATATTTATCAAGTATGTAAGTTATTTTCTTAACTTGCAGCTGCAACAGTGTCTTTGGTTCCATTTAATTTCATGCAGCCGCAACATCAACTGTTTGATTTATGTTCAATGTATTTCAACATCACGACAGCAGTTGCATCATACATATGTAATTATATAGAGAACTAATGAAATTATTTTCACAGAATTGCAGCTATCGAACAATGACTTAAAGAATCTCACACTAATTGAGATTGAGAACACGATGCAATCGAATCAAAAAAGTTTGCATGAATTTAAATGTATGCTGTATCCAGATTCCGACGTCACAAAACATGTTGGCAATAGGCTTATTTATGATGAACTTGATTACGATGACGATACCGAGAAACAGAAATTCCAAGAACTTTTTCATGCTCTTACAGGTGATTTATTTTCTTTATACTAATAATTACGAAAATGATTTTTATTTTCCTTGCACTTATAATTCTTGGTTTTTATTTTATAGATGAACAACGTTCGATATTTGAGAAAATCATGGATGCTGTCAACAAACAGAGTGGAGGGGTATTTTTCTTGCATGGTTACGGAGGGACTGGTAAAACTTTCATGTGGATAACACTATCAAGTGCACTTCGTTCTCAAAAAAAAATTGTTCTTACTGCTGCTTCAAGTGGGATAGCTTCGTTATTATTGCCAGGTGGAAGAACAGCACACTCAAAGTTCAAAATACCTGTGCCAAAGCTTGACAACTCAACTTGCAACATCGACAAAGACACCGAACATTCTCAATTATTTGAAGCAACAGATGTGATAATATGGGATGAAGCACCTATGTCTCACAAGAACTACTTCAAAGCATTGGATAAAACCCTTAAAGATGTAATGAGCAAAAAGGGTGTTGAGAATACTATTTTTGGTGGAAAAGTTGTTGTATTTGGAGGAGATTTTAGACAGATTCTTCCTGTTGTTCCAAGAGCTGGGCATTCTGATATTGTTCATGCATCAATTAGTTCATCTTATGTATGGGATTATAGTCAGGTTTTAACACTATAAAAAAATATGAGACTTCAAGAGGGAAGAGACAACACAAGTTCTAATGAACTAGCAGAATTTTCAAAATGGATTTTAAATGTGGGTGATGGTAAGATTTGTGAACCCAATGATGGTTTGGTTGATATTGAAATTCCTCAAGAGCTATTAATATCAAAATTTGATGATCCTTTAAGAGCAATTGTTGAAAACACATATCCCAATTTGTTGGAAAAATATCAAGATGTTGAATTCTTACAAGAAAAGGCTATTCTTGCTTCAACCATTGAAGTTGTGGACAAAATCAATCATTATGTATTAGACTTGATACCAGGTACATGTCAGTTATATTTACTATATTATTACATTCATAATATATATTTAAGAACATAGTTTTACTAATTTATTTATGTTTTGCTTTTTAACTTTTTTTTAGGAGAAGAGAAAGAGTATTTGAGTTTTGATTCCAATGATAGAACAAATTCAAGTTATACTGAAGCATATGAAGTTCTAACTCCTGAATTTCTCAGTAAATTAAGAACGCCAGGGCTTCCCAATCATAGGATCAAATTGAAGGTTGGTACACCTATTATGCTAATGAGAAATTTGGACCAAGCTGATGGGTTGTGCAACGGAACAAGATTAATTGTTACAAGGTTTGCAAATTATGTCCTTGAGGCAAAGATCATGTCTGGAAAGAACATAGGTAACATTTTTTACATTCCACGAATGTCTATGTCACTTTTTGATTCACCTTGGCCATTCAAGTTGATTAGGAGACAATTTTCGATTATTGTCTCCCATGCAATGACAATTAATAAGTCACAAGGTCAATCTCTTGATAGTGTTGAACTATATTTTCCTACTCCTGTGTTTAGTCATGGTCAATTATATGTTGCAATTTCAAGAGTTAAGAGCAAAAGTAGGCTGAAAATCCTAATTCATGACAAGGAGAATGTACTGTGTTCCACTACTACTAATG
The DNA here is from genome assembly GCF_029867415.1 of Vicia villosa. Taxonomy (NCBI): domain Eukaryota; kingdom Viridiplantae; phylum Streptophyta; class Magnoliopsida; order Fabales; family Fabaceae; genus Vicia; species Vicia villosa. The sequence goes on from NC_081181.1 coordinate 13,358,673, forward strand.
TTGTGTACAAGGAAGTCTTTCAAGCACTTTGATAGTTGGTAAAATTTATATCTTATACTTTACGATTTAAATTAAAAATCCATTTTGAATTAAAATATATAGTATGTACATTTTCCATGTATTTCAAGAAGTATATAATTTTTCCTATTTGTTCATGCAGTTTGTAGACGTGATTTGTTGATAGGGTCGACGCTTGCTACACATATGGAGTTAAATGCCAACATGGTTTACATCAGACATATTTTTAAATATGTTGAATGTAGCGCATTGCAATGTAAAGCTTATTATTATTTTTACTCATGTTAGCTGTTTTGTTTAATTTACCTTTTGGAAAAATTTGTATATCGTTAATTGAATTACATATTATTATGTGTGATATTCCAAATTCATGAATGAAATTTTGATAAAATAATTGAAGTTTTACCTATATTCATGTTACTCAACTGAAAACATGCTAACATACTTAATAATTTAATAATCGATAAATGTAATGTGAATCCAGACGAGACCCGTGCGATATCAGGAGTTTGTTACTAGTTTAATATAAAATTGATGTATTTAATTTATTATCAAGTGTTATGAATTTTGATGGTGCACACAAACATTTAGCAATCTTTATTATTAAAGCATTCAATGTTAGTAATACTATAAAAGATCTGGTATTACTGAAGAGTGAAAATAGTAAACAATTGAAAACATAAAAGCTACTAAGTGAAAAACATGAAAATTAAGAAAGGAAAATAAAAAAAATGATTTAACATGATGTGGCCCCCCAGGATTTGGGGCCCAGCGCTGCAGCACTTGCTGCACCTGGAGATGGCCGACCATGGTGATATTCCAATTAAAGAGTTCCTTATGGCTCATTGAATATCTTCTATGAGGATGAAGAGATAATTTTCATGATGAACAGTTTTCGCGTTGTCTACAAATGGAGACCATATCCTCTATAAATAATCTTAGGGTTATTTTTTAGTTTTTTTTAATTGAAAGTTATTTCTTAGTTTTGAATATTCTAATTTGATCCCTCATCAAATTAGATATTGACTTATGGTATCTACACCTCAATATTACATTTCATGATATTTATGTTTTTACCCACAAACTTATTATTCATTAGACCAATACAACTTTGGCTACTTACATAATGACCCTAACACATGTTATATTATAATTGTGACCAACAAATTTCAACATATATGACTTTTAGTATGATTTTCTTTTCTGTTGTCGTTTGCTATTTCTTTTTCTCAAGTTGTGTCAAAGTAAGAGATGGATATTTCCTCTAATAGATGAACAAAATTCTGTTGGAAATATTTCCCAAAGTTAACCTTAACCTTTCTTGATATTTACGAAAAAGGACCATAAGATATAAGCGGCTCTTTGGACGATGTCATATAATACATTTTGAGGACTTGCTTTATTAGCCATTTTGGGAACTGTACGTTTAGTACTTGAGGAGTACTTTATTTTTGGTCAGTACTTGTGAGTCCTCATATTGTCTTATCCTCAAACGTTGCCTATCCTCGAACGATGTTTATGATACCTCAAGATATTTTAAGCTCTTGGTTCTTTATCTGTTGGAGAGAAACTTGCTAAGTCTTTGATGACTGAGTATTTGACTTGGTTTAATATAGAATCCACTAAAGTTTCTTTTTAAAAATAGTTTGTTAGATTCAAATCAAGAATAAAGTATGTTTTAACCGACCATCGATATACCACTCCATTTTACTCAACATTAGTCTCGTTTAATAATCTTAACATCACTTTCTTTCCACTTGTGATTTCTCCATCTATGTTTGCGAGCAGACATAAAATGATTGCAGTTGGTTTTGTTAACAACAATAATTGAGTTCGAGTGAAATTGAAATCCGATTGTCCATTACATTCATCAGTCACTGCTAGAGACAAATTTTCTTAATAATTTGATATAATCCCATAATTTTAAAGAACGAGTTCATATCAAAATTTCTTAATAATTTGATATAATCCCATAATTTTAATATCGATAATATAGAAAATAGGATAAAAATTTATAGATTATCAGAAAAATATGATATTTTAAGAAAACAATCGGTAAAAACTAAAAATTTATCCAATAAATAGAGATTATTTGAAAAAAAAAAATGATATTTTGAATCAAATATCTGAAAAATCACCTAATTTTACTTTTGAAAAAATTAAAAAAAAAAGTTTTTATTGATTCATGAGTATATTATAATAAACTCATCGATAACTTGAGTGCAGAGGGAAAATATAATCCGGAGTGCAGAGTTAAAATTCTCTTGGTGAAGTAAATTATTCAAAAACCCTGTCTTTTAATTCTTCTCCCTCGCCCCTTTCTCTCCTCGGGAGTATTTTCAACCCAAACAATGGACGCAACCGTCGATCACTACGCGGTGCTAGGGTTACCTTCCGGCGAAGAAGGTGCAAACCTAACCGAACAGCACATCAACAAAGCCTACAAACTCAAGGCTCTAGAACTCCACCCTGACAAAAGACCCGACGACCCCAACGCCGCCTCCAATTTCCAGCAGCTTCGCACCTCCTACGACATCCTCAAAGATGAAAAAGCTCGCAAGCTGTTCGACGATCTTCTCCGCGTCAAGCGTGACAACGAGCGCCGTCAATCCCAGCGCGACGGAAAACGCCGCAAAATGGTTTCCGATCTGGAGCGGAGAGAGCGCGACGCGTTCTCTCCGGATCCGGCCGCGAAGGGGAAGGAAGAAGAGGATAGGATTGTGAAGCAACTTAGGGATGAGATTGCTCGGGTTCGTGCTATGCACGCTAAGAAGGTTGTGCCTGGTTTTGATTCAAAGAAGGAAAGTGATGCTTCCGGTGGTGTTGGTGCCGGTGTCAGTGGTGGTGGAATTGATCAAGAGAAGGCTTTGAAAGTTTCTTGGGAAAGGAATGGGGAAGATTATTCGGCGGAGAAGTTGAGGGAATTGTTTTCGAAGTTTGGTGAAGTGGAAGATGTTGTTATCAAAGGGAGAAAGAAAAAGGGTTCTGCACTTGTTGTCATGGCTACTAAACAAGGAGCTGTAAGTTTCTTATATAAAAGATGAAGAATCATTTAAAAAGCTTAGTTGTTATTTGTATTTGAATGATTGTGATAATTTGTATGTGTGATTTGCTGATTTGTGATTGTGGCTTTTTCCAGATCGCTACAATTGGAAGTGTGATTGGACATCTTGCTAATCCGTTGTTGGTTTTACCTCTTAACCCTGCCATGGCTGCAGATTCTTGGGGTTCTCCAAAGTCTGTAGAACCTGAAGTGCCGAGTAAACTAGTTGGGTCTGGTTATCAAGCTTTCGAGGATTCTGTTCTAATGAAACTGCAAAAGGTATACATACCATTTGCTTATGCACTTTTCCTTTTTAGTTTTCACCTTGTTTTTTTCATCTAAGTTTACGAATTATCGTATTAGGTTTAGTTTGGTACTAAATTTCTTACTCATTTGATTGGTCATGTGATAAGTGGCTAATATGGATCATTAGGTTTTGATATACTTTTTTTAAGTCTGATGTTGTTAATCGCTACTATAGCTACTATTTGGCAACATTGTGTGTTAAATGGTGTGTTGCAGAACAATAGCAAGTAGTTCAAATTCAGATATGCTATTATGCAACTATAGCCGCTATTTAACTACATTATTTAAATCTACATGTGAAAGTGTGAATTTTGTATTATTGGCCATATACACGGTATTAAAGGGCTTGTGCACTTGGATTTTAGTTTCATATTTTGGATAATGTAATTGAAGCCAATGGAATTTGAGTGTTTTTCCTTCCATGTATCCCAGTATCAAGTATATAGCAACCAAAGTGAGGAGGGATTTTGTAATAGTGATAAGACAACTTCATCAGCTGTTCCTTGCAATCGATAGTTTTCTAGTTTTATAATTAAACTATTTATCCTAGTATTGATGCTATCCAATAAAAACTATAGTGAAGATCTATGTTGTTAAAAGCGGCCAGCGCGGAAAAATTGGCGTGTCCACTTCCAATTGTATGGGTCCAGCGCAAAATGAGAAAGTGGGTGGTGCGGCCGCGATTGCGGGTCTGGAAGCGGGATGTGCGGCCGCGATTGCAGAAAACAAGGCAAATAGTGAAACAGATCGCAAGAGAGAAGAGAGATCTTGTGATTTTGAAAACCTTTCCGACAAACAGTGAAACAGATAGAGAGAGAGAGCATAGCAGAAATAACAAGGAGAGAGAGAGAGAGAGCATGTTGTTTTTTTTCTTTACTTGAAAATTGCAATGAATGTTGGGTAGGCGGCGCTTTACTCAGCTTCTCTCTCATACTCATAACTTAGGGTTTGGCTAAAAACAATGGGCCTAACCGGGAATCAAACAAACAGCCCAATGCAATACCGCCTGCTAATCACACTCCTCTTGTTAGCTCAGTGCTCCAGTTTTTTTATTGGTCTTTTTGTTTTGTTTTTTGGGCCATAAGCCCAAGTAGTTGTTTCATTTTCTAAACACCACCCCTCAATATTATTTAAACCCCTTGGTTTTATTTTAATTAAAAAATAAAAAATAAAAATAGTCAAATTGCACCCGCGCCGCTCCCTGCTTCTGCACCGCTACCATTTTGGGGTTGACCGCTTTCCGAGATTAACAACATAGGTGAAGATGATGGGATTGAGCCTTTTCAACAAAGAGTCTTGTTACACCATTTTTTCTTCTATTCTATTCTAGTTATCTGTCTATCAAACATTATCACCGGGTTGGTTATATTAGGAACCAATTCTGAATGAAAACTAAAATAAACTGCTCCTCACTTCTCTGTATAATCTGCGCGTTACATTGTCTTATAGCAGTAATATTTTATATGACCTTTGGCATTTATATCTTACCTGTTTTCTTGACTCATTTCTAATGCAGGCAGCAGCAAAGCAAAGGTGATGGTAAAAGATATCAAACACTAAAACAAACTATTTGGAATGGTAATCACCGATTCACCAATTTTAATTCTTAGGTACTGGAACTACTGTTGTTGTCGTCAATGATACATAATTAGTGGTTTGTCAGCATGTGACATGAGTCTTTGTATCAAGTTTTACTATATGAGAAATGGTATACTATAGAACCTATGGTTTTGTATTGTATTATGTCCTATGAGATACAACTCGTGGTTGTTGCTACTGTTGGGGTATTAATTATAGTTATCATTATGCATTCATGTATGACGAGTGTTTTTCCTGGTTTGAATATCAAGTATAGAATAGCTAACTTCGATATCTGTCTCCTTTTCTTTTTTAATTATGAGGAAGGTAAGTGCACGAGATCGTGAGAGTTAAGTTTCTTAAAACAGGTCGTGTTTTGCCTTTTTCACATTTATTATGCATGACATAAAGGAAAACGGGATTTGTTTGACAAGCACTATATATTATACGTACAAATCATTGACTGGTTTGTTTGTTGTAATTGGTTGATTCTCAGGAGTCTGCAACCTGTGGTGATATGATTCAATTCAAGAAAGCCTCCTTTCGATGAAAACCATAATCTGGAAGTTGAAGGAGGTGTGGTTTTACTGTAGCCTTGGGTCAATCACAAATGTTGTTGGGCTGCAAATAGAGATAACAAATGCTAGTTGATGAAAAGTCAGAGACCAATGGTTCCCAAGGTTGCATAAAAAATTGAATTCCATTGTCAATACTCAGTATACAAGTCATGTGTTCTGGGTCAGTTTGGAATTGCTTTTATCATCTGTATACAACACTAAAATGCGAGTTTAATACACTAAGATTAAGTCCAAAATTCTAAGATTAAGCTTTTGGGGAATTTGATGTCCAACAAAGCCTACTCCCAACCCAAATGTACAATAGCAAACAGAAATAGCATTGGACAAAAGAGAGTTCTCATAGCCATGTCTATTTGTATGAAAAATAGCTTTAGAACGTGAATCCAAGCTGGTGAATAGGTGCTATCATGTTCAATGATTGTTCTGTTAACTACTGTGTCCCTATGGTTATTGATTTGTTTGCTATTCCTCTGCATTATTATCATTATTAGAAATTTATTTGGCACATACACCAAATAGTACTTGAGTGTGAAAGATAATTGTACAACACCAAGCCAATAATAGAAGATTCGTCAAGTAGAGAAACTAAATTGATTAATCAAAGTGCACAAATAGTTACACTTGATTCTATCCTAACCTATGTATCTATGAGAATATAGCATCTTTTGATTTCAAACTAGAAACGGAAATTGTCATGGATGCTTGCGTAATTAATGTCTTGAATATTGATGAAAGTGAACTTGACAGTAGTTTAGCACGCATTAAAAGTATATTAACGTGGCAAGCATTTTCAACAGATTTTTTATTTTGTTGATGTTTATCACTTTTAATAAGAATCGATTCTGAATGCTTAGTTATTAGTTTCAAAAGATATTTAACATCATATTTGATTTTTTTTTATATATTGTTTGGTTTTAAGTTGAAATAATAAAATAAAAATAAAAAACAATAGAAATTGCATTTTCCTTGACACATTTGTAAATTTTTGGTGCTAAAAACATAAAACTTGAATTTGCAAAATTTTGATACTAAAAACCTAGAAGTTAGAAAGGGTGTGTTTGGTTAAACGTTTTAAAAGTGTAAAATTAATTTTAGAGTAATTTTGATTTGTTTGTTTTTTTAAGTAGAATTAATTCTATTTGTATCTAGAATTTATAGCTTCCGCATTTAAATAAAATTTATTGTTTAATCTCTTCTACATAAATTTATCTAATAATTACATAAATTTATCTAATTATTAATCACTTTCAAGTCATTTTTAACTATATTCAATTTAACACAATCAAATTTGTTTTATCAAACACTTATTAAGTTGTATAAATTACTTTTATATTAAAAAATAAAATAAAAATATTTATGTAATTTATAATATTTTTTATATTTTAATTTGGTTAAATTATTAAAATAAGTTATAACAAACTTGTGAACAACTTTGTAATTACACAAAATTTATGCTAGCACAAAATTTATGCTAGTTATGAATTTAAAGAGGTTCATATTAAAGTAACTTAAAAATAATACTTTTAAATTAAAAACCAACTTTTAAATTTTTAAAAATTGATTATAATTGAATTATTTAGCAATAGTAAGAGCATAAGTAATTATCCTATTAATTTAAAATTTAAATAGTATGGAATCATGAGGATGAAGCCAACAAAGCAAAAAGGGTTAACCTAAACATAGACCCAACCCAAAGCGTGAAAAGTGTTGTGTCGAGTGAGAGTGTTGTACTACTACTGTGAGGGTTGTGTTTTTTGCTGGCAGAATCAAAAAAGTTATTTCTATTTTTTGTTATTTATTTCTTTGAAGCTTCAAAAAGGGATTTCTCACTCTCTCTCTCTCTCTCTCTCTCTCTCTCTCTCTCTCTCTCTAAAACCTCTTTCTCTCTCTAGAAACCAAAAACCCACTCAATTCGTAGTTTGCTGATTCCGGTAGTGATGGCGGCGACACCCCCATGGCAGCCACAGGAGCAAGGTTTCAAGGAGATCTGCACGCTATTGGAGCAACAAATTTCGCATTCTTCTTCCGTTGATAAGTCTCAGATTTGGAACCAAATTCAACAATACTCTAACCTCCCCGACTTCAACAATTACCTTGCCTTCATCTTCTCACGTGCTCAGGTAATTCATTCCATACTTTGATTTTTCATTTTGTTTTTTGTTTCATTGATTTTGCGTTGTTGTTCTACTTGAATCGGTGGATTTAGCTATGTGTAGTTAGGTTTTTGTGTTTTGTTTGATTTTTGTTCTTCACTGAGCTGAATATAATCTAGTTTATTGATGAAGGTGACGGCTAAACTGTTGCTTGAATAAGATAGCGTTATTGAAACGGTTTTATTCACTATTTTTTATTCTGTCACTCCGATACTGACACTTGTGATTATGTTTAATTATTATTATTTTTTTCAAATTATTATTGGTGTCGACATGTGAGTGTCAGTGTCGTATTTCCAGTGTCCGTGCTTCATATTGCCTGCAAGTTGCCAATGATCAGTGTTGTCAAATAGTGGAGATATAGTGTAACATAATTTGAACTTATTGCTAATGTTTCATGATAAAGTATTTAGTACAGCTATAGTGCTGCAGCGTAGCGAAATTTAAGCAAACTGTTATGTTTTGCAATCCGTGATTGATAATACTAACATATTTTGATACTTTTCTGCCCATGAAGACTTAAAAGTAAAACACGGTTTGGCTGTTAAACTCTTAAGTACCAGTTTATGCCAAACTATGTGTTGCTGTATGTGGCATATATGGTTTGATGGATTCATGGAATTCCTGATGTTGCGTTGCTAACTATGCTGCTTTGGCAATTTTTATTTTAAACAGGGAATATCTGTGGAGGTTCGGCAGGCTGCAGGATTATATCTGAAGAATAACCTGAGAAATGTATATAAGTTAATGCAGCCTGAACATCAGCACTATGTGAAATCAGAATTGCTGCCTTGTCTTGGTGCAGCAGATAAACACATAAGATCTACGACAGGAACTATTATCAGCGTTGTTGTTCAAACTGGAGGAGTTTCACAGTGGCCTGAATTATTGCAAGCCCTTGTAAATTGTTTGGACAGCAATGATCTAAATCACATGGAAGGTGCAATGGATGCATTATCCAAGGTGTGCTCTCTGTTTTTGATTCAGTACTAATATGTTTATATTATTATAGATCTAGCTAAAGTATTTGTAGCAACAGAAAAAATAGAGTACATACATTATATAGCGCAACTCAGAACTGCTACAGAGATAGAGGAGGGGGGTTATTTAATAAAGCAATGTTATATGTGCTGCCCAACATGTACTGAATGGTCATAGGATGGTGCCAGTACACATTTACTGATTTACTGTCAATGTTAAATGGACACACATCAATAAAAGTAAGATAGATGATTATGCAAATTCCAAATATTTGGTGTGTCTATGGATGCATGGAAGTGTCTGGATACACCATGTGAACTTCTATTAGGTTTTCAGAAGTAGAAAGAGAGAAAAGAAAGAATTGGAAATAAATTATAAAAAAATAAGGCATTAGGGTACATTGCTCTGCCAAGTGAAGAATTCCCTTCTGACAACTGTAAACACAATTCTCTTACAATAACCACAGCTGCCCTCCCTCATCTGCTCCACCGTATTTAAGTATCCTCTTCCCAAAAGTCATAACTGACAGACTCACTTAACTTGTATCCTGATTCCCTCCACTGCTCCCTTTGGACTAATGAATTTATCTTCCTTCTAGAATAAAATGGTGGATGCTCTCCATTCCTCACAATATTTCTCCCGGGGACTTCAACCACGTCCTCAAAGTTGAGTTAAGTTGAAGATCCTAAACGTGGCTTCATCCATAGGCTTATTGTTCCACTTGAGTTTTACTTGATTCACCTGGACCGTCCCCTGGACTGTCAATCTTATGGTTGTATGGCATAGAATTTGATGCAATACTGTTTTCTAATAGTTCGGCTGACTTGAAAGTCTTATAGAACACTGCCTCTTTTACAATAACCGTGCTGTGATGTCAATTTGATAGATTGGTTATAAAAACTTCCAGGAGGACGCTGTTGTAATTAAACCTAAGGGGATACTAAAGAGACTAAATGTACTTCAATGAAACTAAAGAGACCAAATGTATAATTTTAAGCCAAAAAAACAAGAAAGGTGACATTTAGTTCCCTTTTAGTTCCGATGTTGTAAATCATCCCCTTTCCTTCTTCCCTTGATCGAAATTGAACTTAAACGAAACAATAGAGACCCAATTTAGTATGTTTTTAAGCAAAAAAAGCTGAGATCCATATAGCTCTTTGTAGTTCTCCTATTGTTGATCGCCTCCCTTTCTTCCTTTGATTCCAAATAACTGAAATGAGATGAAGGCTTGGCAGATTCAGAATGGAAGATCTTATACTTTGTTGGAATTTTCTTGCCATTGATTTCTAATTTGGTAAAGTGTAATATAACATATACAAGTGAAATGGATAGTGAGGATGTATGCACTAGTTTTTTAAGTGGTTGGAAACACCCTATTTCCAGCTTCTGCAACTGATACTTCAGATTCCGTAGTATTTGTTTCCATAAACACCTTCAAACACTTAATATTTTACTGCACATGCAGATTTGTGAAGATGTTCCCCAAATTCTTGACGCTGATGTACCAGGGTTAGCAGAGCGCCCCATCAATATATTTCTTCCTAGATTGTTTCGGGTAAGACCAGTATTTTATATTATTTTTATTTATATTTTTGTGTGCGTGATTATATCCCCCAACTGTTCTTTTCTTTCTATTTTTTTGTTTGTTTCAGTTTTTCCAATCACCTCATGCTTCATTAAGAAAGCTATCGTTGGGTTCTGTCAATCAATACATTATGTTGATGCCTTCTGTAAGTATATCTCGGGGCTTTATCATCTCAGTATTCTGGTTATTAAATATAACATTGAAGTTTGAACTTTGATAATAATAGTTAACTCATTCTATTTAGGCCTTATGTGTATCCATGGATCAATATCTTCAAGGTCTGTTTGTTCTTGCAAATGACCCTACAGCAGAAGTGCGAAAGTTGGTGAGTTCTCAGTGCCTTATTGTATGAATGTATTTAGCGTAACTCAATATTTTTCGATATTGCAAATTTCTAAATTAGTTGATGCTCTATTTCCAAGTCCAGCTTATTTTTGTTGGTTTGAGTGGCTAGTAGTTGAAGTCGCTGGTCTTCTTTCCCTGCCATCTACTTGCTGCATATTCTATATTTTATGTATGCATTATTTTTACAACTGAAGAGAGTGAAGGCCAGATCCTATTGATGTTTGACGAAACCTAGTTTTTGATAGGTTTCGCCACTTATAAGAAGGAGATTGATTCACTTCTATTATCTCAAATTAGCTATTACTATTTCTTGTCAATGTTGGATTCAACTGAGACCTTTCTAATTTCCATTGACGACCAGGTCTGCGCAGCATTTGTTCAGCTGATTGAAGTCCATCCATCTATCTTGCAGGTGTGTGCTTCTTATTCTAGTTCATTTCAGTGTTAAAAGTTAATTGAACGAATGTTATTTGTTGGGACTTGGGAGTATTGTATATTGAGCTGGTTGTTGCATTTTATTCATTCCATCATATTACACTTCGTATTTGTGTTTACTTGTTTGAATACGTTGAAAACAAGGAAGCTGGAAAATTATTATGCATTTCATTTTGGAAGCAGTAAAATCTGAGCATGTTGCTATGTCTTACATTCTTGTCTTTTGTTTTGTTTTGTTTTGTATAAATACGATTACAATATTTGACCTGCTCAAATTTGCAAGCACCAAGTCTGGTGGTTATTTGCTTTATTTAAAATTAGTCCTTTTCTATGAGCTCCCTCTTTTCTGATCAATTGTTAACCATACTGCAGCCTCATCTAAAGAATGTGATCGAATATATGTTACAAGTCAACAAGGACACAGATGAAGAAGTGGCCCTTGAATCCTGTGAATTTTGGTACTATTTTGGTTGGGATTTTATTTTCTTAACTTACAACTAGTGGATGTTGTTCATAGTATGGCTTCTATATATATTGTCATGATTCACAAGGAAAGGAGTAAACTTGATTATAAATGTTTGTTTTATTGGAAAAGGGGAAGGGGAAAAGTTCGGTCGGGTGGTTATAATCTATTCTAGTATGGCTTCTATATATTGTCATGATTCACAAGGAAAGGAGTAAACTTGATTATAAATGTTTGTTTTATTGGAAAAGGGGAAGGGGAAAAGTTCGGTTGGGTGGTTATAATCTATTCTAATGTGGGAAGCATATCTCACGAGGGTGTCTGATTTTTCAAGTTTCTTTTGTTTCTGTATATGATTTGTTTACAAGAATGTCATATGAACCGTCAATTCCCTGTTTCTGAAATCAGCAAAGTAATGCAAGTTAGAGTGATGTTTCTATAATGTTTCTATTATGTGGCGATGCTGTATCTTAAACCTTGCAAGTCTATATCTTTTTCTTTTTGATAATTGCTTTTGCAGGTCTGCATATTGTGATGCTCAAATGCCACCAGAAAACTTGAGAGAATTCTTGCCTCGTCTTATTCCAGTAAACCTAATTATATATATTTTACTTTATAATTGTTTAACACTGTGGCTTAGAATGTGAAATTTATCTGTTGAATCTTTGCAGATATTATTGTCAAACATGGCTTATGCAGATGATGATGAATCACTTACTGAAGCCGAGGTTTGCTTTTGGTTGATTTGTGTTTGTAGATGCCATTATATTAACTCTTGTCATTCTTGATTACATGATCTTTTTTTTTTTTTTTTTTTCAGGAAGAGGGTTCACAACCTGATCGAGATCAGGTCTGATTGATTTAGGCAGAGTTACTGGATTTCTTTAATTGGACATGTTTCTTATTTTAATTGTTTTTCCGACAGGATCTTAAACCTCGATTTCATGTATCCAGATTTCATGGATCAGACGATGTAGACGATGATGATGTATGTTGTATATGCTCTGTTGATTACTTATTATAGTTACTTGATGAATCATTTTGTCTCTATTTACTATAGTTTTCTATGCCTTTATAACATGAAATGACAAGAAAAAGTCGCTTTGCTGATCTGGACTTGAATTTTATTTTCCATATTTACAGGATGATGATGTTGTCAACACATGGAATTTACGGAAATGTAGTGCAGCTGCTCTAGATATTCTCTCGAACGTGTTTGGAGACGAGATCCTTCCTACTCTGATGCCGATTGTTGAGGTGATTTACAGCCCCTTGTTGGAATATGGTTGTTGAACTGGTGCTCTGTCAATTCAAAGTTAGACAGACTACACATGGAAATAATGTGTGAAACATAGGTGTATACATAGAAGACATAAATTGCTACAGAAGTTTTTGCTGTTGTCTACTCTCATTGTGAATATCATATTGATCTGTGCTTTTAACGAGTTACTTTTGGATACATACTTTTGTATGGAGCTAATTTCTCCTTACATTACTCCCGTTATGAAGATATATACTAAAATTTCTAAGAATGTGATCAGGCCAAGTTGTCAACTGTTGGAGATGATGGTTGGAAAGAAAGGGAAGCTGCCGTCTTGGCACTTGGTGCCATAGGCGAGGGGTGCATAAATGGTCTTTATCCTCATCTGTCAGAGGTATTCTCTAATAGTATTATCTTCTGATGACTTAAATGCAAAAGCAAATGGCTTAATTATAGGGGAAAAGTTTAACTTGTTTTTCTATTTGATTAGTATATGGTAGAGTGAGTTTATAGATTTATGCATGTTCTATTTTAATACATCAGTATAGGCCTATACTTCATGTTTCTGTCTCATTTCCCCCAAACAACTTGTCTAAGCCTGGCTAGTCTTTGTAGATAAATCTGTCTCTTTCAATAGAGCTGCTCCTGTTCTAAAAGATATTATCACTTTTAGGATAATTCTTGCCTGATAAAATGTTTTGTGCTATGGTTGTTTTCTTCTCTCTTAATAATAATAATAATATATTTATTTATGGTCATTCAATTATTCAATCACTGTCACACTTTTCTGGATGATTTATTTCAAATCCTTGCGATAATAAGTAAAATGTTTCCTTGACGGTGGCAACATTTAGTTATATTCACTCCGTCATCAACATTCTTATTTTAATCATTCATGTGCAACCCTTATTTCTTACTAATTATATTGGAAAACTAAGCCATTCATTATTCTGGTTTTATAGATTGTGGCATTTCTTATCCCTCTTCTTGATGATAAGTTTCCTCTGATACGGAGTATTTCATGCTGGACAGTATCTCGGTTTAGCAAATTTATTATTCAGGTATGCCTTTATTTATGTTCCCTCCCTTGCAGTCGGGCAGCAATCATTTGTTGAAGCTGATGTTTTCAAGTTTTTTTAACTTAATGCATTTTCTATACACTTTTTAAGATTAGGATCATCTTCATAGTCCTAAAAGTATGGCTAAAGCAAATCATAATTACTAACAAATTCCACTCTATAAGATAAATAAATTCTTAATTAATTAAAATCCCCAATATCCCTCCAAGTTAATTATGAAGCACTGGCGCGCGCGCGCGCACACACACACTAGACACAAAATCAATTCTAAAATGCCAACTCTCATAATAATTTGAAAATTTGAAAAAAATTGAATGTACTTGTGTCAGTGTCTGACTTTAACAACTAACAGACATACATTTAATCATAAGTGCCAGTGCCACATAGCAAGTTAATGATACATTACCTACCTAATTACATCTACATTATTTTCCCAATAATACATTGTCAGTAGCGGAACACAGCCCCACTATCGCGGAGGAGCGTTGCGTTGCAGTGGGTGGCCGTGTTTGGAGCAATAGACAGCAGAACAGTTTGCGCTGATTTCTGCACTGCGACAGCGTAAAGGGCATCATCTCTAATTTTCTAAGAAATTTCCCTGTATTTTCTCACTGTTTTAGAAGTTGAGGATGAGTGAGGAGGAAAAAGAAGTGTTGCGACTGTTGCAAATAAATTTTAGGGTTGCGGCTATTGTTACATACAAGTTTAGGGTTATCTATTAATTGACCTAGTGGACCTGTTCTTTTTATTTGGACCAATAGGAAGTTGAGGTGAATCTTGGGCCTTACTTAAATTAACAGTTCAAATAACAATAACAAAATCGTGAGGCAGCTATGTGAATAGCATTATAATAAAGTAACATAAAACACATGAATACTACGAGGCAGCCAAGTCTTACTGAATAGTTCAATGCATCTTTGGGTTGAAGGCTTGCTTCATGTTTCACGCTAATAAAATTTGACGTGCACAATCAACATGATAATTAGCTATAGTTAAATAGTTCAATGATCAAAGTCCTTTCCTACATAAGAGTTCTAAGATGTTATTGCTAAATCTTAGATCAATCTCAATGGACCGTGATCAATTGGAATGTTGTAGTTTCTCTAGATTATTGGAAAATGACAAAATCAGGAGCATATGTTATTTATTATTTCTGATGCATATGAAATCATATCCAAGTTGATTGATTTGTAGTTGGAAATAGTGCTATTTGGGGTATAAATAAATCTCATTAGAGGTCTTCTTGTTTGAATCTTGTCATGTGTGTCAGGGTATCGGGCATCCCAAGGGTTATGAACAATTTGATAACGTTCTTATGGGTCTTCTCCGAAGAATTTTGGATGATAATAAGCGTGTCCAGGAGGCTGCCTGTTCAGCCTTTGCAACTCTGGAAGAGGTTCTGACTACAATTTCTGTTGATCTACCCTTGAAGATTAGTTCAGTTTCTAAGTTTCTTTTGAGTATATCAATTTTCATATTCAATTTACTTTTGATAGGAGGCTGCGGAAGAGCTGGTACCGCGCTTGGAAATCATATTAAAGCACCTAATGGTTGCATTTGGGAAGTATCAGGTGATTTCCTAACTTTAACAAATTCTGTTTATTGGTACTCTGTTTTGTCCTTATTATATTATATGTATGCTCAGAAATCTTTAATTGTAGTTTTTTTATTCTATACTTTAGAGGCGAAACCTCAGAATTGTATATGATGCTGTTGGAACTCTAGCTGAAGCTGTTGGGGGAGAGCTGAATCAGGTAGGCTAATCAACATTCTTCCCCATCCCTAAATTTTCTCCTTTCTCCCAAGTTATTTTTAATGGTTTAATGTCAAATACTCTCGATTTCCTGTGCAGCCTGTTTATCTTGACATTCTCATGCCACCATTAATTGAAAAGTGGCAGCAACTTTCAAATTCAGACAAAGATCTCTTTCCACTCCTAGAATGCTTCACATCTATAACACATGTATGTATGCGAGCTTTTCTAGTGTATGATTTATCAAAGTTGTTTTTTGTTTTATCACCTGTACTGTATTTACTCCCAAAACATTGATTATATGCATGCTTCTATATTAATGAGTATTTCATAGAATTTGAAAGCTAACTCATGAGGTGAGAGTTTCCCCTAAAAGCTTGCTCATGGGCTGAGAGTTTCCCCTCACATATAGTCATGTCATATCATTATCTAATGTGAGACTCTCAAGTGTACTGACAGGCTTGCTACATCCAGGTCGTACGATCAATATATTTCCAGCTATCACATTATTAGTGAAGTGAAGATTATAAAATTGTTGAGCTGGCAATCTGCAATTTTTAAACCATGTAAAAGAAACCTGTCCACCCATCTTTGTATTAAACTTTTTTTGATATTATAATCTTAAAGAGGAGTTCTAATAACACATTCTGTTCACCTTGATTACTAGCATTCAGCATTGCTGAAATCCCTATTTTATTTAAAATTACTGGAGAACTTGTGGCCATACTGTTACTGATTAGAGAGTGCTACTAATATTGCTAAGCTAAAAAATATGTCGACATGCTCCTTTAATGAGGTTCTAGGTACTATAAAAATTATTGTTTCTGTTAAACTTGACAGTTGACAGTAAATTCTTTACTATTGAAAGTTTACATTTATATATTTCATTTGAATATTAATGGTTTATATGCTAGCAATTGGAAGTTAGATTATATTTCTGATCTTATGTAACATGTTGTTTATGCATGGAATATGGGGAAGCTAACTACATTATTTGGAGTGCTTGATATGCATTTCCTTGCTCCTAATATAAAATTTTGGTGATAAATTTGTATCAGGCACTGGGTACTGGATTCACTCAATTTGCTGAACCTGTATTTGCGAGGTGCATAAATATAATTCAGACCCAACAATTGGCCAAGGTTCTGGTTACTTTATTCATTGTGGAAAACATTTTGATAGTTTCTTAGGTGTTGCCTGTGATTTCATTTGTTATCCTGCCATGCTTCTATTATGATGTCTGACATACTCATATTTTAGTAGTGGATAACTGATTTTGAGATATTATTTCAAGGAGTTAAGCCCGTTTTCTTATTTCAGGCCAATCCTGCTGCTGCTGGGGCTCAGTATGACAAGGAATTCATTGTGTGCTCTCTTGATCTGCTTTCTGGACTAGCAGAGGGTCTTGGCAGTGGAGTAGAGAGTTTGGTACTCATCCAAATCATTAACTTGAGATATTGAACTTGCATTTTTTGTTGTATAGAACATCTCTTCTTCTCGGATGTTATTTTCCTATAATATTTTTCTTTATTGAACTCTTTCTCTACAACTTTACTTTCTTTACTTCTCCAAGTAATTGCAGCTATTTGCAGTTGCATATTCCTATCTATCCCAAAGAGGCATATTTTACCTTGAATCTTTATCTTGCGTCCAAATCTTTATTTATTTATTCTTTTTTTGCATTGATATATCCCAGAAACTATTTTGCATTTCATGAACTTTCTATGCTGTTTGACATATTGATATCTGCTTGAGAATAGTTAAAGTTAAACCAGTGATTGTATGATTGCTATTTACTTGAGGTTATCTCAATTACTATTCTTCAGGTTGCACAATGTTCTTTAAGGGACCTACTTTTGATTTGTTGTACGGATGATGCTCCCGATGTTCGACAGAGTGCCTTTGCCTTACTTGGAGACCTTGCTCGGGTAAGTTGAACATGTAGTTGTATACTTTTTCCTAAAGTCATCATATCCACTGATGTTATCTGCATAAGGTCCTTATACCTGGGATGTAGGAAACATTCCATAAGCCTATCCTTCTTAGTTTACGTTTGAAAGTAAATTGGGTGAATTTTGGAAGACACAAGTTAATAGCTTTCTAATAATGGTGATTTGGCTAGGTGTGCGTGGTTCATTTGCACCCTCGTTTGTCTGAGATTCTTGAAGTTGCTGCCAAACAACTGGTATGTGTGTGCCTGGTATAAGTTTAGCTATACAGTTGAATTTAGTAATGCTTTTGTTGATATGCCATAAATGTACAGGAAATTTCTAAGGTACAAGCGGCTCTTTCAGTGGCAAATAATGCATGTTGGGCAATTGGAGAATTAGCAGTTAAGGTATGTTATTATAAAATGTCGTAGTTTAAAAATAATAGAGATGGAAAATGATGGTCATCATTGGTTTGCATAATGTTGATAAAAAATGACAGGTGAATTAGTTAGGACAATATCATGTTTATATGAAACACATCATTGTAAAATATTTTGAATTTCAGGTTCGTCTAGAAATCTCTCCGTTCGTTTTAAGTGTAATTTCATGCCTGGTACCAATTCTTCAGCATGCAGAGGTCAGTGTCTTATCATGCTCCATACTATTTATAATTTTGGATATATTCAGTTGCTAATCGTTATTTGTTAATGTGGTTTATAGGGACTCAACAAGTCACTTATAGAAAACAGTGCAATAACACTGGGGAGACTTGCATGGGTCTGCCCAGACCTTGTATCACCACATATGGAGCATTTCATGCAACCTTGGTGCAATGCTCTGTCAAAGTAAGTTATTGCATCACTTATATGCTTTCTTTAATCACAGCTTGCTACCTTACAGGCTATGAAGCATGAACGCCGACACTGACACTGGGACACGACACACACTCCGACATTGATAATGTCAAAAACGTATGACACTGGCACTTACATAGCTATTACATATATGATACTATTTGACCTTCACTTATCCATCTACTATTAAAAGAGTTAAAAATATTTTAATCAAATTTAATGTTTTCATTCCTTCGTTGGTCAATATTGCTTCGATACATCTTTATCCCTTTTAGATGTATTTGAGATTTGGCCAAAAAATGTATATTAAAGCAAAGAAAAAACAATTATTTTTTTGAAACACTTTCTGAATGGTCTGTTCGACACATGTTCTATAAGTGTCATACACTAATTCAAAGAGTGTCAAAGCAAAAAAAAAAAAACATTTTTTTGGGATATTTGTCTGGATTTTCCGACATCTGCCATACGGGCGTCATAGAAGTGTTGGACACCACGATCAACCTAATTCAAAAGGTGTCCGTGCTTCATAGCTTACAAGTAATGAATATCTCGTGTTTCCATTCATTGCAAAAAATAAAGTTTTTGAAATTCACAAATACTTCGGCAATTAATTAGCATGATTAGTTTTTGTTAGTAATTTAGTACTCCCTCCATTCCTTTTTAATTGTCACTTTTAAACTTTTTACATATACTTAGAAAGCTAATGATTATTGTTACTTTTAATACAATAGTTTTCTTTTTACCTATAATACCCTTAATTATTTGTCACATGCATTTGACTCTCTCTTTCTACAATAAATGACTAGGGGTAATTTTGACAAAAGTGCAACTAATGTTACCTTGAACTTTACAAGTGACAATTAAAAAGGAGCAAAAAATTATTCTAAAAGTTACACTTAAAAAGAAACGGAGGGGGTATTTATTATAGAAGTTTGTGTATATTGTTTATTATTTACCCATATTTTTCGCTAGGCTTGGGTTTTAGAGCCAAGTATTTTCAGCATAGGTTTAAAATTGATTCTCTTCAAAGCTGAAGTCTAGTCTCTTGTACTCCCTCTGATTCACAATGAGTGTCGTTTTAGCAAATAAAATTTGTTTCAAATCAATGTCATTCTCACTTTTTAATGTAGTAATAATTGTTATTTTTTCTATTGTGTCCTTTAATTATTACTCCGTACACTACTTTCAATACATTTATAAGGTTAATTTAGTAAAAGTGGAATGTTTTATGACAATATTATTACATTCCTTAAATTGTGTGCAAAAACCATAAACGACATTCATTTTGAAACCATAGAAAGTATGATACTACCTCCGGTCCTATTTATGAGAAAAAGTTAACTTTTTATATACATTGAATAACTAATTAATGTACTTGGACAATATATCCGGAGTTAGTAGCTTGTTTGTCTCAAAACCTACAGTTTGTTTGTTTTACTTTTGCCACTGATCAATGGTAGTGCTCGTGGTCTTGAATTTGTATATAATTGGGATTCCCACATAGAAACATATAATATAGGGTAGACTTTTCTCTGAAAATCCCCACTTTACAAATTAATCATGGTTTTGGACGTCCACTGTTTTATTTGCAGATTATTGTGTATCTATAATTTTCTTGTATGATTTGTGGCAGAATACGCGATGATATTGAGAAAGAGGACGCTTTTAGAGGTCTATGTGCTATGGTAGGCTCCTCCTCCTTTTAACACAAATAACTCTACACGTAGACCATTCATGCAATCAGTGCTTTACAATTTCTGTTTGTTTTCAGGTCAAAGTCAATCCTTCTGGAGCTCTCAGTTCTCTTGTTTACATGTGTAAAGCCATTGCAAGTTGGCATGTATGTTGCCAACATCACTATTTTCTTAAATGTCAAAGTGACTTATGATTTCTGTAATATAAATTCTTTTGTTGACATGTATAGGAAATAAGAAGTGAAGATTTACACAATGAAATCTGCCAGGTCTTGCATGGGTATAAACAGGTTAGTCTTATCTGCTGTAAACACATTTTCAGCTGCAATTCATTCATCATGAAAATGAAGCAAAAAATTAACGCACCCCTTTGTATGATAAAATTGGTATTTAATAGTGCATCATTCTTTATTTTAAATCCTGATTACATTGGAGGAAATTTATATCAAGGTTAAAAGCTGAAACTAACCGGCAGTGGATATTCCATATTTTTGCTTATAGATGCTGCGCAATGGAGCATGGGACCAGTGTATGTCTGCTTTGGAGCCACCAATAAAAGAAAAACTTTCAAAATATCAAGTATAATTTAATTGAGTGAGCACTGTATCTGCATTGGCCTTGATCATTGTGTGTTGTCAAGCAATATCGGAGTCATGATTCATATTGAACAGGAGCTTAGTCTTGGTCCAATTTTATCGGTCAGGGTTATCAGTATTTATACAATTCGTTGAACTTGATGATTACAGGCAGTTCCACAAGCCTTCAAGGTCTCATTTGATGGTGTTTCCTATGAGAAATGTACAGTGAAATGGCTTTCAACCTTTGGAAATGCTTGATTCTTTGTTGTCTTCATAGTTTAAGAAAAGCCTTAATTAAAGGCTAGAAGTTTGATTTGATCTTTGAGTTCACGTCACATTTTTCCAATATTTTTTAGTTGAGTTTATAGGTTTTGTGCCGTTGATTATACAGTTTTGTACCATTAGATAGGAAGGGAGAAGAGGGGAGGGGGTGTTATGAGACCACTTGTTCCATTGTTTGTAACACTTGAAGACCGGTTTAAACTATGTGTTGCCTACGGCAGGGCATTGTTTGAATTTTGATTGAGACAATAAGCATTTAAACTCATGCGTATTTCATTGATCTATTTTTTTATGCTAAAAGCATTGCTAGCATTATTTTCTTAACGTTGTCAACGTCTTTGCTCCTCAATAACACTAATCTACGGTTGCTCTAATTAACGATTTAAATGCATTGAGATTTTCCATAAAAAAACAACTTTTGTTCTTGTTTTCTGTTGACATGAGATTTGTAGGGCCTGTTCAATTGTTTTTAGGAAATTGAGCCTGAGGCAATTTCTTTTCTCACTCTTATACTTTCTTGCAAATCATTGGCGAAAATCTATAAATGTCTTCAAAATTTGGAGATAAATCTTTGGATGTATCAATTTTCCACAATTGAATGCAAATGAGTGAGTTACTTTGAAAGCACCCATGTTTTTCTTGAAAAATGGTGTTTTTGAATATGTATATCTGAAAGTTTTCTTGTATTGTTTTTAACTTAAGTATTGGGTGTATTCGGATAGGTAGATCTAGTAGCTATGTATCAACATCGTAATTTTTCTATTGTAAAAAACAATTGGAAAATAGAAAATCAAAGAGCGACTAGAAGATATAATTCTAAGGTAATGTTAAGGAAAATACCTGAGGGTAATTTGGTGCTGAGACAAGTGGTTCTGTCTATGCAGGAAAAATTGCAGCCCAACTGAAAATGACCATATCATATATTCCAGAAGCTTTCACATGGAGCATACAAGCTGGAAGAATTGGACAGGCGACTCGTCACTAGGACTTGGAATTGAGTCCGTTAAAAATATTATTATAGTTACGTTATTTTTCAATTTACAAAGGAGGGTATATCGTCCGCCTATGTACATACTTTTGAGCGTTTATGAACAAGAAGAATATTTTGGTTTTACTATTATGTATGTTGGATTTCACAGGAAGATCCTCGTCGCTTCTTAAAACAATACGAATATGCTAGACTTCAACAGGAAGATTCTTTCCACCTCTAAAGGCAATACAAATATGCTGAACTTCCATAAGAAGATCCTTGTTGCATTTCAAGGAAATACAAATATGCTTGACTTCCAATGAAGGTCTATGTCGTCCTCAAAGACGATACGAATGGCTGTAAGCTAGGGTAACCCTTATCCATGAACTTCGCCTGAGGGACTTAGGATCTCCTCAGACCAGGTCCAACCTAAGGTATTGCTTAAGGAACTTGACCAAAGTCTGATCCAAGAGACTTAACTTAAAAGTCTTGTCCGAGAGAGTTAACACCTCGCATGAGGGACTTAGAGTCTCGTTAGACAAACTCAACGTATAATCTCGCCTGAGGGACTTAAAGTTCCACCAATAGGCTTCTCTAAACACCTATTTTGAGGGACTCATAATCTCCTTAGACCAGGTCCACTCTAAGGTCTCGTCTAAGGGAATTGACAAAAGTGTGACATGAGAGACTTAACTTAGAAATCTTGCTTGTGGGTCTCGACCAAAGTCTTTTCTGAGAGACTTAACGCCTTGAGTGAGGGACTTAGAGTCTCATGATGTAGTCTCAACATATAATCTCACCTGAGAGACTTAGAGTTCCACCAAACAAGCTTATCTAAACACCTCTTCCAAAGGACTCAGGATCTCTTCAAATCAGATCCAACATAAGGTCTCGCCTAAGAGATTTGACCAAAGTACAACACGAGAAACTTAATTTAAAAGGTCTTGTTTGAGAGTTTTGACCGAAGTTTTTCCCGAAATACTTAATGCCTCGCTTGAGAGACTAAAAAACAATTAAAGCACTTCACTCTTTAACGTATCCTTGTGCGTAAAGTAATATACATATATATATATATATATATATATATATATATATATATATATATATATATATATATATATATATATATATATATATATATATATATATATTGTTCTGACACTTAAAATCAAGAAAAGCATGTAGCTTACTCATACTCTTAGTTGTTCACATTTTGACACGTCTTACTTGCTCACCACGTCAACATAACTATTTTTTTTTCTTGTCTTTGTTTCACTTCACAATCACATTTTCATAGATTTATCTGTTACTCTCACAAATTCTGGCATGGAACCCAACATTGGTGAATATGTTCCACCAGAAGAATCTTCTTCTGTTCCAAAACTAGTCAAACTAAAAAAAGTTTCAGATATACCTCTAATTTTCCTAATCTTTTATGAGGTATCAGGAGGACCATTTGGTGTAGAAGACACAGTAAGAGCAGCAGGTCCATTGCTATCTCTTGTTGGTTTCTTAGTTTTTCCACCTATTTGGAGTGTTCCTGAAGCCTTATTAACTGCTGAAATAGGTACAATGTTTCATGAAAATGGTGGCTATGTAGTTTGGGTTTCATCTGCATTAGGCCCTTTTTGGGGTTTTCAGCTTGGTTGGATGAAATGGCTTAGTGGTGTAATTGACAATGCTTTATACCCAGTTATACAAAATTAATCACATATCATTGGATATTTTTATGATTAGAAAAAATCAAGCACATCTTATGTGGCTCCAAATCCAAAGGTTAATATTCACTTAGTATGTTTTATTAGGCCTATGCTCTAAATCACAAATAAATCTTTTCTTTGACGAGAAATCTTAAGCTCAACTCAACTACTTCATTAAAATAAGAGCTGTAGTTTTAACTTGTAAGCCACTATTACTCTATTTTCTTATATACTTTTTCTTAAATATATACATTTTCTCTAATTTATCAAGAAAACAAATAAACAACTTGGATTTCAAGGTTTATACATAATACATTTCTTGTTGTCTTTTTCTTTTCTAACTAATAATTGTCACAATCTCATGAAAAACAAAACTATTCAAATCTCTATTTTATAGATACTAACTAGTGATGACACATGAACAAAACCAAGTTGCCAACATATTAATAACCAACTTGTACATCATTGATGAAAAATTCAACAACCAGCAGTTGATAATGATTAGAATACATCATAGAATATGTCGATAATCCCACGTGGCATAATCCAAAACCAAAGATAAGGAACAATAAAATCAAGATACCATGTTGATGTTCCATGTCTTGTTATAATCTCACAAAAACACATAGTTTGTACATTCCAAAGCTTCTTGTTGCAAAGGAATCTCCGTCTTGTAAGCTTTTAAATTCAAACTCAAACACACAAGTTCTTCCCTGATCTTCAACCATTCAAGCACAGATCACAGAAGAACAATGAGTAACCAAAAAACACTTCAAGACTTTTTTGTGCAAGAAAAGCCACTTTTTTCAATACCATCTTCACCTACTTCAGGAAATGAAGAAATTCTCTCTACTGTTTCATATTGCACTTTTGTTTTCACTTTCACTGACCCTTCAGAGTCTCCTGCACAAAGAGACTCTAAAAGACTTCAACTCTCAAGACTCATAGCTATGTTGAAAACCTCGAAAAAACCGGTTCATGAGAAAGTTGTTGGACCTTTAGTACTAATGATCAAAGCCAATCTTTTTAGGCCTCTCCCTCCTCCTACAAATCCTTCCGCTATATCCGAATATCTCGACGAAGAAGATCCTGTTTCGATCTTTTCGCCTCTATGGTCACACCTACAAATAGTCTACGAAATTCTTCTGAGGCTAGTTAACAGCACCGACGCCAAAATACTAAGAAACTATATCGATCATTCCTTTCTCCTTAATCTTCTATCGCTTTTCCAGTCCGAAGATCCGAGGGAACGCGAGAGTTTGAAGAATGTGTACCATAAGATATATTCTAAGCTGGTTTGCGACCGTTCCGCGATGAGGAAATCGATGACGGATGTTTTGTTGAACTATGTTTTTGAGACAGAAAAACATTCTGGTATTGCTGATTTGCTTGAGATATGGGGAACTATAGTTAACGGCTTTACCGTGCCGCTCAAGGAAGAGCACAAGCTGTTTCTTATGAGAGTGTTGATTCCTTTGCATAAGACCAAAGGGATGCAAGTGTATCATAGACAACTTGCTTATTGTATATCACAGTTTGTGCAGAAGGAACCTATGCTTGGAGGTGTTGTTGTTAGAGGGATTTTGAGGTATTGGCCTGTTACAAATTGTCAAAAGGAAGTTTTATTGATTGGAGAGTTGGAAGATTTGGTTGAGAATTTGGATCCTGATCAGTATCGTAAGCTCGCCTTGCCGATATGTACTCAGATTACAAAATGCATCAACAGTTGGAATTCTCAGGTAAAATTTCTTACTAGTTCGTAACTATAAAGTACTAATACAGACACCAGACACAGACACAGACATCAGACACAGACACCAGAGACAGACGTGTAGACACTCTTAATAATATATGATGCATACTAATGTGATTTCAGGTAGCTGAGAGGGCATTGTATGTATGGAACAATGAGCAGTTCTACAAGATGGCAACAACAGGAACAGTTGAAGTGCTTCCAGTGATAGTAGAAGGTGTGGAAAAGAATCTGAAGTTGCATTGGAGCAAGAGTGTTAGGCAGTTAACAGAAAGTGTGAAGGTGGTTGTGGAAGATATTGATCCTGATTTGTATGCAAAGGCTCAAATGGAGATGAAGGTTAAAGAATCAGTGGCACATCAAGAAGATATGAAGAGAAAAAAGAGATGGGAGAGAATTGAATTGGCTGCTTCTAAGAATCAGTTTGTTAATCCACAAAGATATATTTGTGTTTCCCACTGAAACATTTGTTTGATGTATATGAAACAGATATTTGGTGTCAATCCCATAAATACTTACACAAATGTGTTTATGTTGAACTATAAATTCAAATAAATTGTAAACAACTTATTAAATATATAAGAAAAATATAAATATACATTTAAAATTATAGGAGAAATACATTCGAGTTATTCAGTGAATATATATATATATATATATATATATATATATATATATATATATATATATATATATATATATATATATATATATATATATATATATATATATATATATATATATATATATATATATATATATATATCCTATGCAGTCCACTTGCTGAATCAGCAAGATAGGGTCCAACTCGTTACTCGATCATTTTAGGTACAAGTTAGAAGTTGGAAAGCCATTACCAAAACTTCCACTAATATGCTGGATATGAGAGTTTGGAGAATTGGCAATGGTGCTTTGATCAATCCCTGGAATCAAAGTTGGGTGGAGAATGGGATGATAATCGAAGATGTTGTTGATCATATTTCTGTTAGTTTGCGAAATGCTACAGTTAAGCAGTTAACTAACATCAATGGAAAGTGGGATTGGAATCTGTTGAGTTGGCTGCCTGATCATTTGAAGAAGAGAATTATGGCTATTATGCCACCTTTGGATAGCAGCAGTTTGGATAATATGGTTATATCAGCTGATAAGGCTGGAAATTGTTCTATCAATCTTCTGTATAAGAATCTCACCCATGTGGCTAATCAGGAAGAGTGTGATGATTGGAAAAGCATCTGGAATCTCCAAGTCCCGAAAGAGTCCGATGCTTTGTGTGGACTATGAAGCATAACCGATTGTTAACTAATAGCCTTATGAGTACTTTTGGTTTTGGTAGAGATGGTTGTCATCTTTGTGGAGCTGCCCGAGAATCATCAATATATGCATTAAGAGATTGTAAAGAGGCAAGAGATTTTTGGGATAGTGTTGTCCCTAGCAGCAACAAAAGGATTTTCTTTCAAGTGAATCGGCAGGATTAGATCACTCTCAATCTTTGCGGCTACATGCATAAAGATGAGGATTGGTGTAATTTATGGGCAGTTAGTTGTCATACTCTTTAGACTTGGCGCAATAAAGAAGTGCATGATAGAGATTATCACATGCCAGATAATGTTAGAGAAAGTATAGCGAACAGACTTTGTCACTATAAGGAAGCTATGCTTTCAAACTCTAATATTATGGAGAGGAGGAAGGAAGTAAGGATCATTAACTGGTGTGCTCCTATGCAGGCGTGTGTGAAGCTTAATACCGACGACGCTCATAGCTTGAATGGCATATCCGGATGTGGTGGCATTGTGAGGGATGATAAGGGCTATTGGCTTGGAGGCTTTTCGAAAGGTCTCAGAATTTGCAGTGTTCTTATGAGTGAACTTTGGGGTATTTATCTTGGAATCAAACTTGTTGATGAGCTTGGTTTTAGGCGAGTTGAAATCGAGATAGATTCTGCTAAGGCGGTAGAGTGCATCTATAAAGGAAATACTAGAATCGTGAGTGGAGGGAACTGGGTTGTTCAAATAAGATCCCTTGTGAATAGTTTCGAGATGGTGGAATTACACCATAACTATCGGGAGACCAATTCTTGTGCGAATGCTCTTGCTCTTGAAGGCAAGAAGCTAGCTGGAGAAATTATTCATTATGGAGAAGCACCTACTTGGCTTATTCCGCTAATAGTGAAAGATCAAGAGAAACTTTTCTCTTCTAGGACTATTGTTGTGTAGTGTTTTTTTTCTTTTCGGCTTAGGCCCTCCCTGACACAAAAAAAGAAGAAGTTGGAATCTTGCGATATGCCACACTGACATGACTAGAGATCTCTTATGTTGTAAACAAGGTGTTCCAATTCACGTCTGATCCTACTAAAGTACATTGGATTACAATAAAAAAGACTCTTAAGTATCTCAAAGGCACTCTTGGTCATCACTTAATTTTTTATCTTACTTCTATCACTACACACATTCTTTTAAAGGCTTTTTGTGATATTGACCGGACAGTTGGTCCTAATGACAGAAGAAGCACATAATTAAACATTGAGGTTGAATATAAGAACCTAGCATAATGGTAGTCAGAATCGTGATCCTACTCGTAGGATCGTGTTATGATGTGATTCTTATGAGCTTAGCGAGTGTGCGAAGGGAAAACTCAAATTTAGGTAGGATACGTGGGATTTCCATCGAAGTACGTAGAAATTTTGAGATTGTGAATTTCTTTCGTTTCCATTATTTATGTTCATCTTCATAAAAAATTTGGATTTTACAGGTCGGGTTTGTAACCATGTTAAGATTAGACATATGAAAAATTAAAAAATTTGTTTTTGATGTACTCTGCCCCCATTTAATTCCCTTTTTAATTCTAATGATCTCCCCCGTACTCCCCATTAACTTCTAAAAATCTACCAAATTCATTTATTTCCTATACCACCTACCTATTCAATAGTAGTTATTTCCATTCCTCTGCCCTCTCTCACAACTTTAAATTTACCATCACTTAGTTTTTTGCTCATCATATCATACAATATCACGAATAAAGTACATTATACACATAGCCTATGAGTCTTTTATTTGTTCTCTTCATATCTATTTTTCATGGATTTTAGTTATGCTATTGGAACATCAACTGTTGGTTTTATCTCTATTCCCTTTGCATCACGACAAAGATCATTGGCCAAAAATGCATATAGAAATAGAACTGAAGTGACATAGATGCATGTTATCATTAATATGGAATACATATATTATCACGGTTGGTAGAAATATTCTACTACAAATGGTGGTTCGTGGTAATGTAGCTTGTGGTTGTATGTGCCCTATTTATAACCACGAGATACTAGTCGTGGAAAAAAGGTTGTAGTGCGTAATGTACCACTGCGGTTGTTTTCCACAACCGTAGTTAAATATTGTGGTATGGGGTTGTATTTCCACGGTGAAAGAATTAGGAGACACATTTCACCATGGTTTTGAATTCAACCACAATGAAAGACTTAGCAGACAACATATCACCACGGTCCTTGATTACAACCGTGATGATATGTTTATTTGAGTTTATTATAACTTATGTGGAATACTTATTTCACCAACTTCTCACTAAACATATAACCTTTCAATATGATTTTTAAAATATAATATGAGATATGAAGTTATATTAGAAGTGCAAGTTACACTAATCAATATTGTACAAACTTTATGCACTCCATAATCTGCATTTATCTCTTTAACGATTAAGTCTTGTTTCAATGATTCTAGTTCTTCAACCACCCGTTCCTTTACCTCTAGTTCATTTTGTAAAATATTTTTTACTTTGCAAACAAACTTACCAGTGAAGGAAGAGGCGGTTGAAGAACTAGAAGCATTAAACCAAGTTCTAACTATTAAAGAGCGAAATGCGGGTAATAGAGTGAAGAAATCTTGTATAAAATTGATAAATGTAATTTGTTTTCTAATATAACTTAATATCTCAAATTATAATTTTTTAATTCAATTCGAAAGGTTATATATTCGGCAAGGGGTTGGAAAAAAACTCAAACCACATACGATATGATGAACCCATCTTCTATGACATGTTGATTGAACATAATGAAGCCGCAATATAGAAGGTACATCGTTAAACAAGTCTTAGCAACAACATACATCAACAAAAAACCTTAAACAATATACAAATTGTATTAACAAAAATAAAATCATCAACACCGTACCTTAAACATCATATAACATACAACATACAATTTTTATTAACAACAACATACAACTTTTATCAACAACAACATACCTTAACAACACATAACTTTTATTAACAACAACATACCTTAACAAAATACAACTTTTATTAGAAAAAACAAAATTATAAACAACATACCTTAAACAACATACACCATATAACTTTTATTACCAACAGCATACCACTTTTATCAACAATAACATACCTTAAACAACATAAAACCTACCATAAATAACTTAAAACATACATTACCAACACCTTACAATTTTTATCAATAACAACATACCTTAAACAACATATAACATACATTACCAACAACTTACAAATTTTATCAACAACAACATACCTTAAACAACATGTGAGTCTTTTTATTTGTTCTCTGCATATCTATTTTTTCATGGCTTTTAGTTGTGCTATTGGAACATCAACTGTTGGTTCTATCTCTATTCCCCTTGCATCACGACAAAGATCATTGGCCAAAAATACATATAGAAATAGAGCCAAAGTGGCATAGAAGCATGTTATCACTACTACGAAATACATATATTACCATGGTTGAGAGAGAGATTCTACAACAGATGGTGGTCCGTGGTAAGGTAACTTGTGGTTGTATGTGCCCTCTTTATAACCAAGGGATACTATCCGTGGTAAAAAGGCTGTAGCGCATGATATACCACTACGGTTGTTTTAAACAACCGTAGTTAAATGTTATGGTCTGGGGTTAGATTTCTAGAGCCTGCATTTTTTTCTTCTAATTTCAACACATTTCACCCCGGTTCTAGAATTCAACCACGATGAAATACTTAGCACACAACATATCACCATGGTCCTTGATTACAACTGTGATGATATTTTACTTGAGTTTATTATAACTTATGTGGAATACTTATTTCACCAACTTCTCATTAAACATATAACCTTTCAATATGATTTTTAAAATATAACCTGAGAAAAGTTATATTAGAAGAACGAGTTACACTAGTTAATGTTGTACAAGCTTTCTGCGGTCCGTAATTCGCGTATCGCTCTTTAGCAGTTAGACCTTGTTTCATTGCTTCAAGTTCTTCAACCACCTCTTCCTCCTTTACCTCTAGTTCATTTTTCAAAATATTATTTACTTTGCAAACAAAATTATAGGAGAAAGAAGGGGAAGTTGGAGAACTATAAAAATTAAACCAAGTTCTAACCGTTAAAGAACGAAATGCGGGTAATGGGCTGAAGAAATCTTGTATAACATTGATAATTGTAATTTATTTTCTAATATAACATAATATTTTACATTATAATTTTCTAATTCAATTAGAAAGATTATATATTCGATAAAGGGTTAAAAAAATCAAACCACATACGATATGATAAACCCATCTTCTATGACATGTTGATTGAACATAATGAAGTTGCAATTTAGAAGGTACATAATTAAACTAACCTTAGCAACAACATACATCAAGAAAAAACTTAAACAACATACAATATACATATTTATTAACAAAAATAAAATCATCATCAACATAACTTAAATAACATATAACTTAAAAGTTTTATAAACAACAAAATACAATTTTTATCAACAACAACATATCTTAACAACATACAACTTTTATTAACAACAATATACCTTAACAATATACAACTTTTATTAGCAAAAACAAAATCATCAACAACACACCTTAAACAACATATAACATTTATTACAAACAACATACCTTAAACAACATACAACATATATCTACAAATAAAATCATCAACAATGTGAGTTATTGGATCAGACTCTAGTATGGTCGAAGGGTATCTTCTTGGTTTGATAGTTCGACAGGGTTAAACATGAAGTCGAAAGTTGTTCACATACTGGTGTCGAAATGTGCATGCTGTAGTCGAAGATGGATCTAGCATGCAGGTGTCGAAGATGCTAGGGTTGTTTGCATGTTAAATTAGGTTTTAGTGTTTAAACACTAATTTGTTAAGTTAGCTTGTTTATTAAGTTAGCTTGTGTAATGGGCCTTGTGGAAAAAGCCCACTAGTTAGTATGTTAGGTTTTATTATAAATAGCATACTAGTCTCTTATCATTGCATACTGCAAATCCTAATTTAGGGTGAGAGAGGTTATTTGTTATTCTTGTAAACTTGTAATCTTGTTTTCTAAGAGAAAGTAAAAGAATAACAGTTATAACCAATTCTTGTGTTCTTCTTCTTCCTTGTTCTTTATTTTTTCCTTGTTTTATACTTTGTTATTGGTATTGAATTCACAACAAAAAACATACCTTAAAGAACATACAACATACAACTTTTATTACCGACAACATACAACTTTTATCAATAACAACATACATTAACAATAACATACAACATATATAAACAAAAAAAATCATCAAAAAATACAACTTTTATCAACGACAACATACCTTAAACAACCTACAACATATATCAACAAAAATAAAATCAACAACAACATAAATTATGGAAATGTCTCGTGTACTTGAAATGTGACGAGGAAGTGACATAAATGAGTTTCGAGTAACATTTTTCCTTGATCCATCAGAGATGAAGAATATATGATACAATTTTGTGAAGAAGTGGTATGCAACTATTCATGGAGTTAGGATGATGCATGAGAGAGAGGGTTAAAGTTTTGTTTTGAGGGAGACAATTATGTTCTCTTCTTAATGAGCAAACTTTTGTTTGAATATATGTTATAATTTTCGCCACGGTTGATATAAGCGACCGAGATAACATGTATGTACATTTAACAACGGTTTCTTATATGGACCATGGTGAAAGGTATTTTAGTTTTGATGTAAATATTATGATTATAAGTGACACACCCATTTTGTAATGAAAAAAGGAAAACTGTTGGTGCTACGATTCGAAGCCTGTGTGCCTTAACCTATCACTACGGTTAATAATGTGGACGGTAGTGAAATGTCTTTTAATAAAAGAAAATAATTTTTAGACGCCAGAAAAAGAGCTCTTACTTCGGTTGGCATAATGACTGAGGTAATAGTATGTTACATTAGGTGCTTTTTCTAGTAGTGTATTGCTTCTATTGAAAATCTTAGAAAAAATACAATACCAACATTGCCAAAAAAAATCATAACAGCAGGCATGTACTGCCTTACCCACCACTTGGTTGGAACTTAAAATATTTGGAACCATGTAAGGTTGTTTAGAATTAAGTCAAAAACTAATTGTTTAAAATTTATGTTAGTTTGCAAGAAAGGTTAATCAAGAAAACAAACACTAAAGTGGAGGAAGAGATTATAGAGGTGATTGAAAAATAATGATCAAGGAACACAATATAAATTCTAGAAACTTTTTTAAAAAGAGGTGTTTCATCTCCCAACCTTGTATTAATGTAGTGTTGAAGTAGGGCTTAAGAGGTCATGTTTGGCCAACAATTTTAAGGTTTTTTTTTACAACAATTCCATATCATTCAACGTAGCTAAGAGTGACGAATTATCCATCATATGCGATTTGATTTCATAACATGATAATAGATTTAAATTATCATCTCATAATGATATTAGAGTGAAAAGGTTAAACAAATAAGCGAAGTTTACACATGAGGATTTTGAAGAACATAGGAAGGAATGGAAAACTACTTATTGCACTATAATGACAGATGGATGGACCGATAAGAGAGTATGGAAATTATCAATTTCTTTGTGATTTTAATCTTTAATACCCTTTTTTGACCCTTATCTTTGACTCGTGTTCAATTTGGTTCTTTAACTTTTAAAAAGACCATTTTGGTCCCTTAACTTTTCATTTTGGATCATGTTAGTTCTTTCTGTCAATTCTATTGGTCAAGGTAAATCAAAAAGGATGAGTGGCATTGACCTGGAATGCCATGAGGCTTAGACCACCTTTGTGATTGATTTAGACACAAAACTCTGTCACTAAATTAAAATTATTTTTGAGTTTTGATAATTATCTTCATCTTCTTCGTCAAATTTATTCAGATTCCATAAACCCCATTTCTTCTCCATTTGAATCCACCCTTCCACCTTCCTCACCTCATTCCATTCAAGTGTTGTCATCATCAAAACTAAACAACTACTACTTTACTTGTATCTTTGCTATCCATCAGCTTTACCATCTTGTTAAGAAAATACAATGTTCATAGTAAAAAAACCCTATCATCCTCAAACTAGTGGGTAAATAGTAGTTCCCAACAAACACATCACCTGAATCTAGGAGAAGACAATAAACACATGATCAATGAAGGATTGATCGATCAAGCTTAATTACGCATTGTAGGCATACCACACAACTTTTAAAACTCTTATAAGTATATCTCCTTATCCACTAGTATATGATAAAGCTTGTCATTTACCTATTGAATTAGAGCATAAGACTTTGTGGACCTCAAAGTTCATTAGGAGAATATATCCTCCCATTCTCGTCCCCATCCTTGAAATGCATTAGAAGGAACTTTTCTCTCCATCTCACACGTGTGGGAAAAATTCTTTGTCTGGGGGGAGGGGGCTAAATGGAGCAATCCTCGAGGAGATTCCCTTTGACATATGCGAATTGACATTCATAATCATGTATGCAGAGCTAACAATACTGGTTACCCGATCCTAAAAGGACCAATCTCATACTTTTTAGAGACAGGCCAAAAAAACCTGTTATAATACGGGCTTAAAATATACTACCCGAGCCCGTAGAATACCCGACCCTAAGCATTTTAATTTATTTATTATTATTTATAAAAATTGAAAAAATTTCATAATATTATTTATGTAAAGTATATTACTTTAAATATCATACATTTTTATATACTATATTTTTTTATAAAAAAATTCTAACATTTTACTAAATACAATACAAATATAAAATTGTTCACAATACTACACAATTACTCTAACAAAAAATAATAAAATACAAAAAGGTTTAAAGTGAAACATTAAATAATTAAATATAAATTAATTATATTCATTTTTCATATTTAAAATTAAAAAAATAAATATAATATAAGAGATAAAAATTTAATAAATCGTAATAACTCAATGTATGGTATTTAAATTAAACAATATAAACATTAGTGCAATTTTAAAATTGTTTAGTTATACAGACAAAACGAGCTATTTTTATCCTATACAGATTAATCGGATAGCAGATTTTTTAGAAACAGAATAAAAAATCTATTAGGCTCTAATTATAAAATTTAATTCTTATGTTTTTATCAAATTTTTCGAACCGACTCATAAGAACTAACCTATTTTTAAAAGCTATCAAATACAAAACAAACTAAATTTTTTTCTTGCATAAAAAATATCTATCATATTAATATTTTTCTATTACTATAGAATTCTTTATTCTATTTTACCTCTCATCATGTCCATCAAACATACGGTATGATCCATAAGAACTTAAAATAATTATTTTCTAAATTATAGAAATATTTATTGAATGCTAAAAAAATATTTAATAAATTTATTTTAATAAATTTATATCTAAAACATTAAGTATATTTAATTAATTTTTTTGTATGAATTTTTTCTTCCACGGAATATTATAATGTATAAGGTAGTGCACTGACAGTGTAAAATAACTTTACACTATCATCCAATAGAAAATCATAAATGTGTCATGTCATTAAATTTTTTTTAAATAAAAAAATGGTTTAATTGGATACATGGGTGGTGATTGGTTTGTCAGTGCATCACCCCTTTTCTCTTGATTCTAATGTATTGATAAAAAAAATTCACCTTTTTTTGTATTGTTAATTTAAAACTCTACTTTTACTTACATTTAAACTCAATCAATAAATAGTCCTGTTGGCATAGTAATTTATAAATCAGTAATAATAATTATTAAGAAAAACTCATTTGGAGGAGATAGAGATAAATGTGTCAATGACGTGTTTGAAGGACATCATGTATGTCAATTTCTGGAATACCAGTGACAGAAGAACATGAAGATAAATTTAAATAAATAAGAGAGAAGCCACACTGGACTATAGTAGAAGGAAAATGATTGTTTTACTTTTGAAATATATTTTTATCTATTTTTTTCTCTCGATTATTATAGTTTTATATATAAATGACACACAAATTTAAAATATGTGACATATATTTAATAATTATATAATTTTATAAGCATAAAATCTTTGTTAATGAAGATAAAGAAAACATGAGACATATAATTTAATAATCATATAATTTTATACACAAATAATTGTAAGGAATGGAGTGATCCATACCCTTGGAACATATGTTTTGTTTTGTTTTTAAGTTTCTTCACTTTTTAGTATTACTTCAATTTAGTTCCATTGAAATTTGTACATTCAATATATATTTTTAAATATTTATTTCACTTTATTACATCACTATTTTATTTTATATTTATAAAATAATATTTACAAGCTCAACAAAATCTCTTCGGTAAAGTTTTAGTTATTTAGTGATGATAGAGATTTGTATGTTGAAGCAGAAGATATATGTTTTTTATTTAAAAAAATTGTGTCAATAATTGTTGTGATTCCCTGATTATTAAAAGGTGGAATGGTTCTTGAGTTAGATATTGATTTTCAAAGAATTAACTTGAATTAGAAAATAGACTAATCTAACTATACTTTAGCATTTCTCCCCTCAAACTAGGCTTGGTAAGGGAATCAACTAGTTGAGTTGCATATCAACTAGAGCTTTATATTTTGATTGTATTACAATAATCTAGTTTGCGTCTTGTCTTGTAGTGCTTGTTGATAGTATTGGGAACAATATGAGCGTGATAAAGTTTAGGCTTTAAATTCCTAGGTTTTTCACTCTTAATCATCGATGTTAATATCTAGGGATGCATTTTAATTAAATGTATGTCTGGTTCAAAAGAGGAGAGGGAATGAGAGATAATTTTTTTAATCAAATATATGTTTGGTTCATAAGGGAGTGGGAGAGGATTTAAAACTATTTTACCTTTATACCCTTAATATATTATAACACTCATGCTAAACAAAATAAAAACAAAATGATATTTTCACCACAATTTTTTTTATAAATTCATGATTATAGATAATCAAACACAAAATATTTAATATTTCAAATACTCTGAAATATATTAAAGTATAAATAAAATATTGATAAATGTGATAAAAGCATTATATGATCGATCATCAAATGAACCATTCTTTCATCTTGACGATCCATCTAATCCTATACAATATTTATAAATTAAATTCTTGATGATATATAACTCATATACTACAATTATATATTGATATGTAATACAACACACCAACTTATAAAAAAAAATTAAGTTATTACAAACAAAATAATAAATAAAAATGAATGAAATTAAACACATAAAAAAAAGAAAGAAAGTTGAGTCATAATAATAAAAATAGTATAGTTGCTGGTAAAAATAATGGAGAAATTCTAATAAGATGACATAAATTAACCTATAATATAAATATTTTATGATTATAATAAAAAAGTGAGGGTAATTTTGTCAATAAAACAAAAATAGTTTTTGCTTTAACTTCTCTTCCTCCCCTCCCCTCAAAAACTTCAAATTCAGGAGGAATGCAAAACTATTTGGAGGGATTCAGGTTACCTCCAATCCCTTCCCCTCCACTCATAAAAAATTGAACCAAATATACTTAATTTCAAATATTTCCTCCCCCTCTCTTCTCCCAAAAAAAACCAACCAAACGGACCCTGGAGTTTAGTTTCTTTTCACATTATCTGTAACTTTAGCACTTAACTAGAAACTTGAATCTTCTTCTCATGAGGCTTGAGATAACTTTGTATGATAACCTCTGTCACCAAACAAGCTGCTTAATCATAGTTCTTCGCTGACCTCGCAGAACACTGCTTGATAGATAGACACATAAAACTGGATCTCTAGGCAACAAATTCTTGATCAACACAACTTGATTAACACATCTTGATATTCAAGAACATTCACTTGATCATTACATAAGAAGATATTCAACCTTTATCTTGATCAACACATCTTGATATTCAAGTACCATCACTTGCTCAACATGACAAGCATTATCAATTGATCAACATACCAAGCACCATCACTAGATCCACATATCAAACACCATTGATTAACAACTTGTCAAGCAGCATCACTTGATCAACATATCAAGCACCATAACTTGATCCACATGTCAAGCACCATCATTTGAATAACAATATGTTAAGCATCATCACTTGATCAACATATCAACCTTCATCACTTAATCCACGTATCAAGCACCATCACTTGATTATCAACATGTCTAGCTCCGTCACTTGATCAATATTGATGCAAACTTCTCTTAAGAGCATTGTCAACATCAAAACCAAATCAACAAATTGGTGTAGACTTCATACCAGAAAGCACACAGATCTCCAAAAATATGAACTTAGAATATATTACCCTGTGGGCTACCCCACCTTAAACAAATCATTTATTTACAATTAATTATAAATAAGTCATAATATTTACTTTATAATTTTTATTACTTTAAATATCATACATTTTCATGTACTATATTATTTCTTAAAAATAATCAAATATGGTCTTTAATATAATACAAGTTTAAAATTGTATAAAATAATACACAAATATCCAATATAACACAAATTTATAGAATATGAGAAAAAATTTAGGTGAAACATTAGATAATTAAATATTAATTTGATTTTATTAATGTTTAATATTAAAAATAGAAAAAATAAATATATTCCATTTTGATAGCTATTAATTAAATAATAAGATAAAGTTTTATCTTCGCATAAAAAAATCCCATCAAATTAATGTTCTCCTATTATTATTATTATTACTAATTTTATTATTATTATTATTATTATTATTATTATTATTATTATTATTATTATTATTATTATTATTATTATTATTATTATTATTATTGTCTTTTAAAATAAGAAAATTTATTTTACAATAAGAATTTATTATAATTATCTTTAAATTCATAGAAAGTATTCATTGAATATCAACAAAAAATACTTTAGTTATAATTATCTTGTCTTTTACATAAAATCTATAAAACTAATTATATTTTATTAATTTTTTGAAAGAATATAAATTTTTTATTTATTTATAATAGTGATTAGAGAGTAGTTGATTACTTTTAAGGGGGAGACTAAGTAAATATAATGTAATGCTAATGTAAAATTCATTATAATAGTACTTTTATAATGTTTAGTTTAAATTTATTTTAAATTAAATTAAATTAAAAATAAAATGACATTGAGAAATATTTTTGATTGAATGATATGTATTTGTTCAACTAAATTCAAAATAATGAAATTATTTATCAAAAATTAAGTCAAAAACTAAGTAACAAACACGCACGTGCGAGCTTCTAAAATGTCTACAACCAAAAAACCACTTCACTCATTGAATCCATCGAATATATCTAGTTTTTTCACTTTTTTTTAATTAATTGTTTTCCATTGAAGTAACAAAAATCAGATATTTTTCTGCAAAAATTGAAAAAAGGTAAAATGATTAGAGGTCAAAACAATTCTGAATTATCCCCACAAAATTTTGTTTTGAAAAAAAGAGGAACCCTTAGTGAGGAAGAGTTGAATTTGGGGGAGACAAAGATGAATGTGCCAACGAAAACATATACCTATACGAGTTTGAAGGATATCATGCATAAGAAATCCAACATGAATCTGAATGAAATCACATTGAAAAATCACCTTCTCAAACAAGCTGCTAAAGCTTATCTTCGACCATTGTCCAATTTAACTGAATACAATTTTGATAATAAGGGATTTTTCAATAAGTTATTTAGATGTGGCAGTGGCAGCGGCGTCGCCGAATCTGGATGCTTTCATTGGTTCGAGGCTTTTGCTAGGTTCATTTGCGGTAGAAGAAATGACGATAAAGAAGATGAAGATAGATTTGAATGAATGGGAGAGGAGGAACAACATGGGACAGCAGCTGAAAAGATGGAAGGGGGAAGGACAATTTTACTTTTTGGAACATTTGGTCTGACTAGTAGATACATCCAAAGGTTTTATTTTGTCTTGTTTTGTTTAAATTTCTTCACTTTAATAGTACTTCGATTTAGTCCAATGGGAACTTGTACATTCAAAATATTTTTTTTAATGTTTATTTGACTTTATCACTATTTTATTTTATGTTCGTATTAATGATTGTTACAAGCTCAATAAATTCTATGAGATATAGTTTTAATTATAGCGATGATAGAGATTCATATATTAAAGGCTTGCGATATATGAGCGTGTGTTATTTTAGGTTTTGATTTAAATTTTTTGAGTGTTAACGACTGCTGTGTTTGTTTAGTATGTTTGACTTTAACTTGATCTCCACTATTAGGCAGTGAAATCTTTCTTCCAGATTAGTCAGTCCTTGAGTCAAATAGTGAGTTTTCACTAAATTAATATATCGATGACTAACTTGAATTAGATAACAGATTAGTCTAACTATATTTGAATACCTCTTCCTTCAAACTCAATTAAATTAGTTGTAAATTGAGCGGATGAAAATAGGCTTGGTAAAGGAATCAACTAATTGAGTTACAGCTAGAACATACTTGATGTTTAGTTGTTTTGTGATTTCCTTCACCTTGAACAAATGAAGGTCAATCACTATTGATATTTATTTGTTGAATGTCTCAACTATTGGTAAGAGCTTGACAATGATGATTCTAATAGTTACGGACATCACAATTGGAGAATTTAATTTTTGATATTCATTTATAAAAAAAAAACTTTGGTGATATCCTTTGGCAAAAAGACCAGTCTCGTATTTGATTAGTACCATCTTGATTTTCCTTGATTTTGAATATTCATCTACAATCAATGATTTTTGTTTCTACTTGGATTAGGAACAATTGTCTAGAATTTTTGGAGATGAGGGTTTTATATTTCGATTGCATTGCAGCAATCTAGTTTGC
The DNA here is from genome assembly GCF_029867415.1 of Vicia villosa. Lineage (NCBI taxonomy): Eukaryota > Viridiplantae > Streptophyta > Magnoliopsida > Fabales > Fabaceae > Vicia > Vicia villosa. Next base: position 13,399,098 of record NC_081181.1, read on the forward strand.
ATCTTGTAGTGCTTGTTTGACAATACTATGAGTAGTCTGAGCCTGATAAACCTTAGGTTTCAAATTCTCATGTTTTTCTCTTGTCACCATAGAATAATCATTGGTGTTAATACCTGGTATTGACTTAACAATGACAATATCTAGAGTGGTTTTATTTACAATAGCATATTGTTGTATAATTAAAATTGATTGAGTATGTTATTGAATTTGATTGTCATAAGATGGTGAGGGAATGAAGTAGTTAAAGAAATACATATTGTGATTTTTAGGAGTGATGATTTTAGGGGACATCATTTTGAGGAGGTGAAGTATCTATGTAATGGACATTAAATGTAAACATGGTTATAGTTGCAGGATAAATGTGTGTTTCGATAACACTGATATAAGTACCAATTGGAAACATATTTGGGTAAGCAAATTCATGTTCTTTAACATGGTATCTTCAGTGACACATACGACCATTTGAGGCAAGACATTAAAAATTTTAAGCAAACAAAGTTAACCCCCTTTCAATAAAATGTCTATGATTCCTTTCTACAGTTTCCACTTTAATGATATGTATGAGGACAAATCAACCTATGTATCATGTCTAGTTTGCTTAAACTTTTAGTGAAAGGTCAAAATTATCCATCTAAATAACTTTATTTAACTTTTAAAAAATATGAAAGTTGAGTTTTGACTAACTTAAGAATTGTTGAAATGCTTGAATGACAGGTGATTTACGAATAGAGAAATATGTTTATGTGAATTTGGTAAATACATCAATAAATGATATGTGATGTTTGTAACCTTTTGAAGAACATATTGTTGCAGGGCTCCATAAGAACATATTGATAAATGGTTCAATAATGACATTATTTGGAGTGGCTTTATTTGTAATAGTTGTTTGTAGTATAATTATATATGATTGTTGAATGGGATTGCCTAGACCTGGTGAGGGAATGTAGTAGTCTGAGATATACAAAGTTTGATTTTAGGCGACATTTAGTTTGAAGTGGAGAATATTTATGGGATGATCATTGATGCAGGGATGAATATAGTTGCATGATAAATGTGTGATTCAGTGATAGCGATATCAATACTAGTTTGAAAAATATTTGGAAAGGGAAATTCGTGTTTCTTAAAGATGGTATCTTTAGTAATACATATAAGATTAAGGCAAAACATTGAAAACCTTTAAGCAAGCAAAGTTAACCATATATAAATAATATGTATGTGTTTCCTTTCTAAAATTCCAATTTATTTATATGTATGACGATAAATCAACCTATATAGGATGTATAGTTTGCTCAAAATATTAGTGACAGGTCAAAACTTCCATCTCGACCACTCTGTAAAACTTTTAAAAAACATGAAAGTTGTGTTTTCACTAACTTATAAAATTGTTAAAATGCTTGAATGTTGCGTGATTTATGATTCAAGAAGTATGTTTATGTGAATTTGGTAAATATATCAATAAATGATATGTAATATTTGTAATTATATGAAGAACACATTGTTGTAGGGCCCACAAAACCATATTTATAAATGATTTGATGATAAAAATATCTAGAGTGGTTTTATTTGTAATAGTGTTTTGAGGTACAATTGAATTCGATTATTGAATGGGATTATCCCGAACTGGTGAAGGGATGAAGTAGTCAAAAATATACAAAGTGTGATTATGAGGAGTGTTGATTTTAGGGGTAATTCAGTGGTAGTGATATATGTACTCTTTTGAAACATACTTGGATAGCTTCGCGGTGCAAAAATCACCCAAGCGTAAAAACCACTCGAAATACAGCAGAGTAGCCACCTAACTTTATTTATTATAAAAGGAACGGGAAAATATTGATAAAACCCTCAAAGAACAAAATATGGTCATCGCAACCAAATTAGGGTTCGAGAGTTGGTCATGCAAAGAGAAGGTATTAGCACCCCTCACATACGTTATACTTAACGTGGCCCATTTAGTTAGTCTTGCGAATGAAAGTTAGCGTGATGTTTATTTGCAATCTTCTACTTATTATGCGGAAGAAAGAAATTTTTTTGGGGTTTTTTTATTATTGTGCTCGCCAAGAATTCAAAATCATGTGCCTACGTATACCCACGTGCAATGGGAAAATCAGAGCTTTATTGTTCGAGGTAACAAATGTTTATTGGTTGGTTAATTTTAGCGATAGATACTTAATCACATTCAAACGAAAAACATTGCTTACTACCCCAAAACATAGAGAAGTGAACATTTGCATCGCATCAAGAATGGATAATATTATCTGGATTATCACAGATTTATGTCCTCTTCACATTCGAGCATAAAACGTTCATCATCCTCATGTAGTAAGAACGAAGCTTTGTTTTCATTGTCTTGGAATGGACGAATCATCTCTCATTTTATGAAAATGGTTTTGACATCACACTAAGGAGAATTTTTTTTGATGAGTTAAGTTGTTTTTATGTAGATGACAAATATTCAAACAGTGAGCCCTAAGGAAATGTCCAAATATTCGAGGAAGAAAGAGGCCTACATCCAATTAATCCATCTCTCATCCAAATTTATTGCGAAAAATGTGAGGCGAGTAGAGTCCCGACTCATTAGTAAGAGACAAGCATTTGAACAGTGAGCCCTACGGAAATGTTCACATACTCTGAGAAGAAAATGCCTATGCCTAATCACTCCATTTTTCATCCACCAAAGATTGAATTAAATTCTTTTTAATTACGGTATCTTGATTTGGAAGACGAGCCCTCAAACAGTGAGCCTTACGTCAACATCCATGTTCTTGGGGAAGAAAGAGGCCTACACCCAATCACATCCTTTTTTATTCCATTTATTTAAGAAAAGATTATCAAAAAAGGATTGGGTGTTAACCAAGGGTTATTTGCATTGGTTTGAAATTTTTTTTTGAATGGCGATGCGAAGGTTGATCTTATCCGTGAGGTGAATGGATGCAAAAGTAAACGATTTTATTAGTTTTGAAAAATGCCCTTGATGATGATCAAAGTTTTTAAAGTAGAAAAAGCCTAGGCATGTTTTTTATTTTGAAAATGGCTTGATGTCGATCAAACGTTTTTATTCTAGAAAAAAATCTTAGTTTTAGTGGTCGCATTATTCAATTATTCAAGTTGACTAACTAATTAAAATGGTAATCAAAGCGAGATAAAGTACAAACAATGAGAGGGGATACATTTTCAACATGGGGATATAGAAAACAAGTCGTAACACATACAACAAGTAATCACACAAAATAGCATCGCACGCGAATTGTCACGTGTAGGACAGGTATTGATCTCACACGTCGTGAGGATGCAAATTAGGTTCACGTAACGCGATGGTGTGAATTCTTATCCGTCTACTCAAAACCTAAATTATACGTAATGAAATCGAATCATTGTATCAACACAAATCAAACCACAAATTGCTAGCGCGAGAGCAATCATGGAAACCAAGTTAGCATATGAAACATAAACTCAATGATAAAGAAACCGATAATGAATGGTGACATTTTGAAAAGCGGGGTTGAAATAGCATAATGTAGTGACTAAATCAAGAAACATTAATGCGAAGAAATGTGGCGCGAGGCTTTTAACATGACACTTTAAATTTAATGAGACATAACGACAATGAAAGCAACATGTTGCACGCATACACCACAAAAAATCCATCAAGTTGCTAACACGAGGACATGATCATCGCAACGATATCGAACAATATCGCATCACAAATATGATCGAATTGAAAAATCCAGAAAGCCATCAATACGAAGTGCACATAACAATATGATTGAATCAAAGCATAACTAACATATCATTTGCATACGCAAGGTACTATGCGTTATGCAATAACATTACAAGAATACACAATTGTGGCATTGATACACAAACAATCATGACAAAATCATAATTGCTTCTTCATCTTTATCTTTATTCAAACTAATTGCAGAACCAAATTGAAAAAATAAACGCATACATGCTAAAAAAATTCACAACATCACAACAACAAAAAACAGCAGAAACCGTGCTCAAAGTCTTTGCTTAGAGACAACAGTAAGAAATTTAGAAACACATTTGAAAAACAAACCAAAACAAAATACAAATTGAAGCAACGTAACTGATTCAAATTTCATGGTGCTGAGTTGTTGGAAGAGGAATATTTTATTGTTGTTCTCACTAGGGGTGGCCCTGAGCACGGGCTCGCGTGGCAGGAGCCCAGGGCCCCATAATTTTAGGGGCACTAAATTTTTTTCTTACCCCTATATATATTAAAAGAGAATTTTCTATTATAAAAATATTTTCTAGAATTCTTTTTAAAAATAATACTGGTTAACAAAATTATAGGGGCACTACAAAGGCAAAATTAATAAAATAATGCAATTTCTCATAAATAAAATATAGAGTATAATAAAAAAATTAATTCTTCTAAAAGAAAATCAATTAATATATCGATTATTTTAGCAACTAAAGATTTTATTTGAGAAACTAAAATTAAAACAATGATATAGAAAATATTTTATATTATTGATCCCAAAATTAAGAGTGAAGCACTATTTCAACTAGTTGAACAAGATAATGATCTCAAAATCAAGAGTGAAACCGAATCTTTAGTAACTCATGGAATTGGAAACTCAGAATTTTTATTAGCTATGATTATTTGGTTTGAATTGTTAATTGTTGTTAATGAATTAGCAAAATTTTGCAAAAAAAAAAAAAAAACATGTGTATTGATATTGCTATAGAACTAGTAAAAGGTTTGATCAAATATTTGAAAAAATATAGAGAATCTGGATTTGTAAATGCTAAGGCTAGAGCTGAAAAATATTGGGAATGAAATGGAGATTTGAATGTGTGTTTATTCAAAAACGTCAAATTAGTAGAAAAAACACTCATGAAAATCTATCTCAACCCACATAATTGAACCTTGAGTCTGGTGAAGAGTCTTTTCGAAATCATTATTTACTATATATATTGTAGATCAAACTATTGGCTCACTTGATAGAAGATTTGAGCAGTATGGAACATATGTAAAAATATTCTTGGATTCTTGTTTAGTATTGAAAGGCTTAGATCATTATATGATGGGGACTTAAAAGCATGTTGTAAACATCTTGAAACTTGTTTAAAACATGACAATTCTCTTGATCTTGTTGGTGAAATTTTGTTTGAAGAATTGAAAGTAATTAGAGAAGTTTTAACAGTTGAATCAAAATCAAGCTATATGATATTGAGTTCTTTAAAGACTTTTAATTGTTTTCCTAATGCATGCATACACTATAGAGTAATATTGAATATTCTTATCAGTGTTGCATATGCTAAAAGAAGATTTTCTAAATTAAAATTATTAAAATCTTATTTAAAATTAAGAAAGATCACTTCAACAAAATAGGTATTGTGGTGATAATGACTAGTGAAATGAGAAAGTTCATATTATATTTCTCTTAATTTTTTTATCTTATGCTTCTCTTAATTTTTTTCATATGGAGAAAATAAAACATTATACTTCGTCAATCCAAATCCAATATCCCTTCATTTTAAAAACATGTACATCTGCATAGAGAAAGTTCATTAATAATTTAAATAACTTAATATAAATGAAAATTGATAACAATTGATTAGATATATTAAACTATAATTATAATAATATTTGCATATATTTAAAAATATTTGATCTCCAATTAAAAAAAAAACATAAAATATGAATTAAACACTATTGTTCATGATTCATCCGTCAAAATGCTAAATATAATATAACGAATGACTATAGATGACGAAAATTATAATTTTGGCCAAATGTACTACCATTAAAAAAATGTAAAACTAAAGTATTAGTTAAGCTAGACGAATGCAATGATAGTGAAATGTAGCTCAATTGACCTACATATGAAAAAAATGACCAATTAAGAATTGTTTATTTAATAATACAATGACACAAATTAAGAATTGTTTAATTGTGGTTTTGATTTATCAATGTTCATTGTCTAAGGTCTTTTGCATTTTAACTATGGTTCAAAACAAATAATTCTCATGGTTCAAAATAAATATGATGTCTTTGTATACAAGTCTTCTTTATTTCAACTACTGTATATGTGATAAGTTACACCATCAGCTGTTTGGCAGTAGTGTATAAGTTTCACCATGTTCATTCGTTGTTTGATAAGGTTTTCAAGTAATTGGTATATGGATATATTACAAAAGATAAGAGCTTCACAATTTCCTATGTTGTTTGATGGTCTGCTACTGCTCTTTTTGATGCTCATCATGATTTTTTTATATGTTATTCAACTTGTATTGACATAAACAGAAATAAGTTAATAAACATTATTCACTGATTTGAAACAGAAATAAAAAATATCATATATTACTTTCATAAATAAATAAATTGGCCAAGTCACCAAAAAGTAGTTAAGTTGACTTTACAATAATAAAAATTGTTGCATCTTTTATTACTAACCGAGAAGATTGAAACAAATGAACCAGCCTTGAGTATTCAAGCTTCAGATAAGCACTTTGGTTACCATAATAAAGGATTAGAAAACCAATTTTTGTCAATTATGTGATAAACGCAAATCATTCACACTTAATTAACTGTCAAATCTACCCCCATTTAGCACCAAAGTTTTAATGATAAATGGAATATAGAATTCATCAAATTTTGTGAGAGGAATTCGGTACCTGATTATATAGCTGGAGATTATGGAGACCAGACATTGTATCCATTTTCACTACAAGACAATTCTGGAAATGCTGATTTTAGAAATGTTAGTAAGAGTAAGGTACTGGAATTGCTTGAAATCATCCAGTTTAGATATCCATATCCTACTAATAAGCCGTAGATTATCGTAAAAATGTGATATTGTCAGTATTTGCACTTCAAGGCTAACAACAATTAATCATGATTATAATCATATTCTACAAAGTTAGTATACAATGGTGAGCCATCATCTGATATGTAAAATACATCCTGCAAAGAATCGGTTTTCATCAAATTCAATGAAGAAATAATCATCTTGTCACAAGAGGAAGTATAAGTGCATATCTCAATGACACATATGGTCATGTTGTGAAACAATTATATTCAAAATTAAAAATAAAAAAAAACATGGTGTGGTTGGTTTTGGCATTACTACTAATACAATTTAGTCATTTAATAGAAAACAAGGTTAAGTCATTAAGAAAAAAAACATGGTTAAGTCAGTTTAAGCAGTCAGCATAAGTTAGTTTATAACTTTAACATTAGTAGATGAGAAAAATGGAAAGGTCAATCAAACTCAGGCCACTGAACCAAATACAGTCAACTGAACCAAAGTCATTAACATACCTCTTTGAAGTCATTTTGGGAAGTCTTTGATGGTAGAAATTGCCGCAGTAGCAGGTTCATCATAATGATATCTGAAAAATGAAGCATAATACATTTTTTAGACTTGATTGAACAGAAACAATAACATTTAAAGTAGGGGTGGAAAAACGGGCCGTGGCCCGCCGGGACGGCCCGCACACCCGCTAAAACTCGCCACTCGCCAAAACTCGCCCCGCCACCCGCCAAAACCCGCCTCGCCTATTCGTTTAGCCCGTTTCGCCTTAAGTCCGCCATTTTTAGTAAATTCTAGTAATTCCAAATCTTGTTGATTTTAAATTATACATTTATTTGTAAATATATGTAATATTTTTTTAAGTAAAATATATTATAAAGATGCTTTAATAAAAAATTGTTTTAAAAAGTAACTGAAAATTTTAATTTAAAGGTAAAAAATCCTATTAATATATTAAATAAATGAAAAAATATATAAATAAATAATAGGCGGGCAAGCCCGCCGCCCGCCAATCCGCCATCTTGGCGGGGCGGGCATGTCCGCCCCGCTCTTGTTTTGGCGGGCGGCCCGTTTTGCCACCCCTAATTTAAAGTAGGGAGAAACAATAGCAAACAGACATTCAAAACAAAACAGGACCTGATCTAAAACAACAATAAACATAAATCATACCTAATTGTTCTTCTCACCTATTTAGTGTATCGAATTGCATACCTGCGTAAAAATATGCACAAACCATTAGGAGACACATCACACATTTGAATATTAAAAATAGATCAAATGAAAAAGAGAACTGCCAAAAACAAAATAAAATTGCTCTGAAATAAAAGATTTTGCTTTTCTAAAGAGAGCATTCGGAGAAGAAAAAGTAAAATGTTTTCTTTTTTCGTTTCGAGCTATGACAGTCAGAGAATGAAAAGGGGTAGTCGACGACAAGGTTCGTCAAAACAAAAATCTATTCGATTTATTAGGAAGGTCGTGAGATGGGGAGAACGGATATGCGATTGGTTTTGCAATCAGGGGTGGTGATGGAGTGGAGAAAGGGGTTGCGGCGGGCTAGGGTTTAGAGGAGGGAAATAGAGACGAGAAGAGAGGTTGTATGAGAGAGAGAGAGAGAGAGAGAGAGAGAGAGAGAGAGAGATAGAGAGAGAGAGAAGTAGAAAATGAAGTACACTGAGAGAGAATGGGAATTGGGTCTGAATGAGTTGTTTTTGAAATGTATTATCCGGGTAATAATAATACATATTAGATAATGTTGTAAATTCTCAAGAATGAGTAATAATGATGCCACCTTGCAAAAGCATTTAGTATGATTGTTCAGAAAGTTCTTATTTAGTCAATTACTAAAATGGCATTTTCTTAGTGCAATTTTTTTTAGGAAAGGGCATTATTGGTAGTTTGGTCAATTGATTAATAATGGGTAGATAGTAGATAGATAGTAGAATAGTATATATCATCCAAGATGACATGTAGTGCCGATACCATGCCACCTATAGAGATTAATACGCCCACTTTACGATGTGATCACTCAAATAGAGCAAGTAATTGCCAAACCAACTCTTATAGTATTTTACAGTAACATTAACTATTTTTGGAATTCATTATAGTATTTTACACCAATATTAAATGTTAGTACTCATTGTGGTTCCAACCAAAAATTAAGAAACTTTTTCTTTCTGGGAGGGATCATACATGATATTAGGGATGCTTCCACGTGGCGCTTACAAAATAGAAGAAATTGATAGTGAGATAATTCCTAAGTGGTGAAACTTAGAAAGTTTGAAGAAATTTTATAGTTAGCATTTATTATTAAGTTAATAAGGCGGAGATTCCTCCATGACTCCATTTCTCATACTTATGGTTTGCAACATCAATAATGTAAGAGGGATGCACTCTTTTACCCTGCAAAGGCAAGAGGTTTTAAATTAGGTACCCTATTTTTTAAGCTCTCCCTACCACATTTTAAATAAAGGCTACACGTGATTATCATTGAACCTATAATGGCATCTTTGCGCCCTGTGGTGGTCGTTTTCTTTACCTCCCCGTTTCACTTGGGAGGACGGCACGCTAAACCCTTCACGCGAAATTTGGAAGGAGAATGCGCCCGTGGTGGGATGAATTTTATTTCAGTTCTTCCTACGATATCACACGAACTTTCTTATTTGTCCTACGAGTAGGAAAGGGGAAAAAAGATCTCAACTAAACCCTAGGAGTTTGCTAAGTGTGGGGATTTCACCTAGACTAGAAATTCTGGAGTCCGGGAGGTCGGTTATACATAGGGAAGTGTTTAAGCACCCTACATATCTGTAGTACTCTACAGGAACCTTCTCTGTGTCATTGTGATTGTGTTTATTGCTAATGATTGGGAAAGTTTCTCCTTTGTGTTAGGAGAAGGAATTGAATTGATTTGAAAAGACAGACAGACAGACAAACTGACTATTTTTGGTATTTTATTAGCTCGCTGAGATTCCTTGTGAACCTCATGCCTACATATCCCTAGTGGAAGTCAGAGCTTAATGTAGTTCGGGGAACTAACTAGGGAAATTAATTGTTTTTGGGTGCCTTGCTTGAAGCTCAAGGTTGAAGCTTGGAATTAAATCTCTGTTTACAGTAAAGAGACATGAAATTATCTCTACAGAGAGGTATTTGTACTATTCTACCACAAACATTTAAAGGAGTGACAGAATAACTGAATTCATTTCATTCAAGAGGGGGACCTTACTTGTGTATGTGCAAGTATACCAGTCAAATGCCTCTTAAATGAAAGAAGGATGCTCATCCAAATTAGGGAAAGTTACCACATGTCTGGGTTTTACTGCCAGCTCATGCCTTTCAAAATCCTAAATGGGAGACTTGATTAAAATTGAAATGAAATGTTTGTTTGTTTGAATGTGGTAGAGTAGTAAAAATATCTCTCTATGGAGATAAGCTATGTCTATCTACTGTATAAAAGATTTGACTTTAGCTGGCTTGTATGAGGCCCAAGCTTGAGGCTTTTTGATTGATTAATTAATATTATTGACTCTGGGAGATGACTCCACTGGGGATTAATTACAGGGTATTTTAGTGTTCTGTACAAAGCCCAGAATTGAGGCTGACTCTACTTAGGGAGACTCTATTTATGTGCCTTGTACAAAGCCCAAGGTTGTGGCTGACTTTAGCTAGGGAAAAACACTATTTTCTGCCTTGTACAAAGCCCAAGGTTGTGGCGGACTCTTAAATGAATTAAGTATTGATGACTATATGGGGAAAGATTCTAAGTGTTAGGAATCTTTGACACATGAAAGATATGGTTTATCTGCCTTGTACAAAGCCCAAGGTTGTGGCTACTGAGTGATGAAGGACTCACTGGGGAGACTCTATTATCTGCCTTGTACAAAGCCCAAGGTTGAGGCTGACTCTTGACAGGGGAGTTTTATTGTTTGGGTGCCTTGTATGAAGCCCAAGGTTGAGGCTAACTGTTTTTGTTGGTTTTGACTCTACTGAGGAGGTTTTATTTATTAAAAGACTATTTTTCTTTGGAAGCTAACCCTTTCCAGGGATTTTGACTCAGCTGGTGAATTTGTCTGTTAAAAGACTGACTTTTATCATGTTTTTTGGAGGCTGACCCTTTCCAGGGGTTTTGACTCTTTTGGGGAAATTATCTCCTAAGAGAGTGAAATTATTTTTTGACATTCTTATTAATTGACTTTGGAGGCTAACCCTTTCCAGGGGTTTTGACATTTTAGACAGATGTTGGAGGCTAACCCTTTCCAGGGGTTTTGACTCTTTTGGGGAAATTATCTCCTAAGAGAGTGAAATTATTTTTTGACATTCTTATTAATTGACTTTGGAGGCTAACCCTTTCCAGGGGTTTTGACATTAAAATGAATGGCAGAAAGATTATCTAGTGAGACTTCTTGTTTAAAGCCCAAGATGAAGGCTGACTCAATGCTGAGGATGATCAAACATGGATCCTAGACTCTGCCAAGGAAGATTGATGAAGATGAGGGTGACAGAGACTGTCCATGTCTCTCATTCCAAAAAGTGTACTCAATGCAAAATTGAGACAAACTTAGCTTGTTTAAAGTCTGGTTTAAATTGGAAGAAACTCACCAGGATAGGCTAAAAGGTGACTAAAGACCTGTTCCTATGTTTATAAGAAACCTGATGGGTCCTTGTATACAAGCTCAAGAGGAAGCTGGAAATGCTTTTAAGAAGCCTGTGGGTCCTTGTACAAAGCCCAAGAGGAGGCTAATCGAGGGTCCTTGTTATAGCACAAGAGAAAGCTATGTAGTTTTGAACTTATTTTGGCTCTAAGCAAATGGGTAAGAGGTTTCACCGGGAATAATTCCTCTTTGGGTGGATGTGTCCTATTTTTTTGGATTCTAAGGTTTTTGCCAAGATGTTTCACCGGGAATAATTCATCTTGGGGGTTTGAACTACAGATCTCTAATTAGGAAAGAGCCTTCACCGGGAAGACATTCTCAATCCTAGGTCATATTCCTATAATATATATATAGTTTAACTGTCCTAGGGTTTATACTCAAACGCAGTTCTAAACTAATATATGCACAGTTTATATTTGACAGTAATTTAAATAAAGACTGTAAATTGAAAGCTTGTAAAGCCTAACCTGGATGGAGTGGAGGCCATTGAAGAAGTATGTACAGAGCCTCAACAGTATTTTTGTTGTTTTTGTTGATAACAGTTGAATATATATATGATAAACAGTTAATGGTTTTTGAAAACAGAAGAAGTGAAGATGGACAAAGGTCACATAGGTATCTGAAGAGTTTCACCGGGAATAATGCCCTTCAAATACCAGAAGAATGTTTTGAAAACAGAAAGAAGATTTTGAAAATACAGTTTTGAAAACAAGCTAAGAAGAGAAGGTTTTTGGGACTTACACTCTATTAGAGGCCCAGTACTTTGCAGTACTGGTGATAAAAGCAGTTGAAAATGATTTGAAACGATATAAGGTTTTGTTGTTTGAAAACCTTAATCATCCGTTTAATCGGAGATTGATAACAGCTTTGAAAATTGACAAAAGTCAACTTAATCAAAGTAAAAATAAAGATTTTTACTTAATTAAGACCTAAATAATTAGGGTTTTATCATAAACTTATTTACAAAGTGATTAGGTTAAAATAAAGTGATAATATATATTTAAAGTATTTAAGAAAACACTTAAAACATACTATTTTAAACCTAATAAAAATACATGAAATAAATAATATTTTTATGATTTTTTTGATTATTCACAAAATAGATATGTTAAATAAGAAGTGTGTGAAAAATGAAGTGAAAATGATTTAATTTGATAGGTTAAATATTTATGTGAAGTTGTGAAGGAAATAAGTGTGAAAAGTGGTAAAAAATATAGAAATGTCTTCACCAAGGCTTGAACTCATGCCCTTTAGGTCACACACCCAAAACCAAACCACTGGGCCAGCGCGCGCATGGTGATAGTAACTTGCACTCATTTGGTTATGTTTTAAAACAAGTAGTAAATCATTGAAAAAATAAAAGAATCAAAAAGTCTGGGGCGAGGGGGATTCGAACCCCAGACTTTGGGCACGCGCAACACACAAACACTCTCTACCACTGGGCTATCACGTTTTAGTCGTTAATGAAACAGGTATCAATCAAAATAAAATAAACTTAGACCTGAGTTTGAAAATTGCGCGCCACCACCATCTTCGTCTTCAACCTCAAGCTCTCAAATTTCAAATTTATGAACTTGCTCAATTCTCCACCAATTGCAAAGATGTAAAGACCAAACTTGCTCTAAATTTACTCACGATTCTAAATATGTAACTAACATGTACTTATATTAACTACATCTAACTAATTTACCAGAAATCGTGAAGAACCCTAAAACTTAAAAATCAAATTAAATGGCTATGCTGAAAGATAAATGAATGATGATAGAGGGTTTTCAATCCTCTGATGATGCTGAACAAGATAGAATCGAGCTTTATCACAAAGAGTGCTTAAATTAAAGAGGTGAGGTTCAGAAACTTACTTCTGAAACTGAAGGTCGTGAGGATGATTGAGGGCACCTGGGCTTGAATGAATGATCTCAATAGCTTCCCTGAGACTCAATGATGCTAACTGGATGTTTATTATAGCCTGAATCCTTCTGAATTGTTCTATGGACCTCCCTCGATTTCAGCTTCAAGTGAACATGGAGGGTGTTGAATTTAGAGTTACAGATGGGCTGCAGCCATCTGGTTAGCTTCACTATGACCTGAGGAGTGTGCCTGGATGATTGGCTTGGCTCAGAACCTCCTGAATTACTCCATGGACCTCCAACTGCAAATGCTCCAAAGTGAGAGCAACAATGGTGTTCCTCCACCTACAGAAGTGATCCAGGTGCTTGGATCACCTCAAATGACCTCCCTTGAGATGTTAGAATGCTCACTTCCCAAAGATAAGCTCTGGTTTGAAGAAATCGATTCTTCTTGCCAAAGAACTTTGAAAAACAATGAACAAAAGAAGAGAAAGAGAAAGCAAGTAATATGGTTGCTTTGGTGTCTTTGAATGAGGAATGCATCTGTATTTATAGGCAAATGGATCAGTATAGCTGCAGAGGAGTGAGCTTCCTTAGTGAAGTTGATTTGGTTTCTTAGCCATGAAGGAAATTTGCAAATATCTCTTATGCAATGATGAGAATTTTGATTCCATTTGATCAATCCCCTAGCCCTCGATTTTGCTTGATCTTAGGGGACAATTCTGAGCCAGAAATGAGCTCTAATTGGTTGGTGAGAAGATTCCTTGGGTGATTCATCAATTTGCCATAAATTCACAAATGTAATCATTACATAATCACATGTTCTTGTTTTTAGAATCTTCTTCAATTCTTATGGCATGGTGAAAATGAATGCATGGCATGTTTGCAGATGTATTATGGGTCATGTAGCATCTGTATTTGAGGTCATGTGCACAAAATTTCAAAGTTCCAAAATGATGCATGACCTATAATTTTACTTCATGAGGCCAACTTTGAACAAGCATAACTCTTAGCTCAAATTGAATTTTGAGAAGGTTGAACAAAATTTGGAAAGCCCTAAACATCTACTTTAAATTATTAGTTTATGTCTTCTTCAGAATCCTTTGGGAAATTTGTGAAAAATGAGGCCAAAGTTGGAAGAAAACTAGGTTAAAACACTTAGAAAAATTTCTAAGTGTTTATGACCTAAACTTCAAAATTTCCAAAACTTCATAAATGGTTGATCTTTTGAAAAAAGTTCCCTTGTAAGATGTTGTTTTATTTGGCAAGATCTACAACTTTCATGTTGGAAGTTTTTTGAGTTGTGTAGGTGAAATTTTGAGATCTCACCATGCCTTCAAAAACCCTAATTCCCGACTTTTCGCTCCTTGATGAATTTCTTTGAATTCCTTTGGCCAAATGACTTTGACATCCATATATTGATGATATTGATCTTTGAAAGTCATTTTTTGACCAAAAACCTTAAAAGTCAATGATGATCCTTCACAGTTGACTTTTTCCTGACAAAGTGAATTTTTTGGGCTTTTGTGTAGAAATAAGATCTTCTCCCCAAATGGATGATATAAATGGATTATATGGAGGTAGTAGAGATCCTTGAATCATGTCTTGAGTTTTGGATTCATGCCCTGATCAGAAGTCAACTATCTTGGTGAATTAGGTCAAAACCCTAATTTGTCGACCATGTGAAAGTAATGACTGTAGACTTTGAATTGAAGTGTGATGTCCAGTAGACCTTGTAATATGAGTTATTTGAAGATGATTGATGTCTTTGAATGACCCTCTGAGGTTTTTTAGGGTTTCCCAAATGTGATCCCTGATTTCAGTCCTTGATAGGCTCAAAACCCTAGTCTGGTGACCTGAGTAAACCTGTACTCATATGACTGGATGTCTAATCAATCATAGATGAGAAAAGTGAAGTTTTTGAGCCCCATGATTGTATTAGAGACTAGTCTTTGTATTGATTGATCCTTTGCCTGAGCTTTCTTGTCTTTGAGCATCCTCGATTAGGTACCAGATGGAGAAATGACTGCTCTGGGTACTTGTCTTGACCTGATAAAAAATCCTGAAGATATATCATCTCAGGGGGGTCAAAAATTAGGGTATGACACGCCCATAGTGGCATCATTGTGTAACGACCGTTTTTCTTTAATTATTTATTTATGTGATTTATGTGAATTAATTGTGAACTATGTGTTAATTATATACTTAATTGATTTTATGTTGTTTTATTTGAGAATTATTAGTATATAATATAAGATAGTAAGTATTGTTGATTATTGGGCTTAAGTTGGTATTAGTAAGTGAGGGGTGTTAGTTAGAGCCCATTAGTAACTTAAGATAGTAAGGGTTTAACTAAAACAAGGGTTTTAGAGGAAATAGAAATTAGAAGTTCATTTGGGGTTTTTGGTGAAATAAGAGAAGAGAGGAGAGAAGAGGAGAATCTCAAGGTTGAAGATAGAGTTGGCTTCAATCCAAATCCTAAGGTAAGGGTGGGATTCTTTCATGCTAAAGGGATGTATGATGATGTTTTGGGTGGGGTTTTGATTATATGTTGTTATCCATGATTATGTAGAAACTGAAAAGAGATTGTTAGAGTTTATATTAGACTTCTATGAAATTGTGAATCTAAGCATGATTGAAGATGTTATGATGTTAGAAGACCCATAATAGGTGTTATAATTGTGTCTATAACATGTATTCTATTGATATTCGTGATGCTTGGTGTTTTCCAACTTGATTGAGTTGAGTTTAGGGGTTTTTGGATGGGTTTCGTATGTTGTTTTCTGTGTTTGGGGTTTTTTGAAAATCGCTAGTTCGCGCCGCGAACCTCTGTTGGCGCCGCGAACTTCTTGGCAGAAACTTGGAAAAACTGGATTCACTCAGCTCGCGCCGCGAACCCTTGTTAGCGCCGCGAACTGCTTGGCAGAAAGTTAGGAATTTTTGATTCGTACAGTTCGCGCCGCGAACCTTGTTGGCGCCGCGAACCCTGTTTTGCAGAACTTTTCCTAAACTTTGAAATGATGTAACTTTTGAACCGTAACTCCTTTTTAAGTGTCGTTTGAACCTACGCGAAGCTATAATTGAGACCTTTCTAATGAATGTGATTTAGGAATGCTTATAAACCTTTTTGAATCCTTCTTTAAATGTATTTGTTTGATGTTATGATTTGTGTGGTGAAGTGGTGTGTTGTTGTATGATGATGCAACGTAGCGACGTGATTGGGAGGTGGTGAATTACTATAAAAGTAATGATGTTTAGCCGGTATTTGTGATATATTTGTGAATATCGTGTTTGTATGGATGTTGCATTTAGTGAGTCACATCCATTGCATAAAGAGACGGTGGCCTTAATGGTAAAAAGCGACGGTGGCCTTAATGGCAATTAGCGACGGTGTGCCCAATGGCAAATCTTGAGACGTGGGAGTTTTGCTCCAAATGGTACCACATGCATCTGCATAAGTCGAGTCACATGTGAATTGCATTCGAGTCTTATTTGATTATGATGTGGTGACTTGATGACGAGATGTTTGTTGTGATTGTGTGGAATCTTACTTAAGAATTGTATATATTGTCATAGTTGAATTGATGACATTGTTGTCGTTTCTTAAGTTGATTATGTGATGTGAAATCGTTGTATTGAGTATTGTGATGAGAAGTGGTGACCAATGTATGATCTTTTCTCTTACTTTGAATATTATCATACGTTTCTTTATAATGAATGATATCTCACCCCTTATGTTTGAATGTTACCCTCCGTTGGTAACGTGCAGGTAACGACGTGGAGTAGCCGTGTACCTTATAGATCGAGTCGGTGTGTCAATGCTCTGATACGTAGCACTCGGGGGGATGTTTGCGATACTTGCTTGTGTCTTGTTTTATGTTGATTATCTTTTCTTGAACTTTGATGTTATGTCTTGTGGAGACGTTTTGGAACTATTGTGCCATGTTGACAAGAATATAAGATTTGGATATCGTGTTATTTGGATTCCGCTGCAATATGATGAAGTTGTTTGGATTTAAATGTTCGATGAATTATGAGTTCCCTCCGATATAAGTGTTATGTATCCATGTACTTTGAGCATGAATTGTAGTTTTGTTTAAGTCGAATATGTGATGCCTCAAATTTGTTGCTTGTTTCGATGTTTTATACTCTGTTTGCTCTTATTAATTGAGGGGTAGATTTGGGGTGTTACAATAGTGGTATCAGAGCAGGTCGGTCTTGTCCGGCCATGTGTCGTGTCGTAGTGTGGTCTAACAACGTTGTATTGTTGTTTTGTGCTGATTGCTTTTATGTTGTAGTGAAGAGTTGAGATGGCGGGAAGGAATGATGTTGCAATAGCTGCTGCTTTGGAAGCAATGGCTCAAGCTTTGGAGAACCAACTGAATGCTGGAGAGAGTGATGCTTCTCGGAGTTTGGCTACCTTCCAAAGAGAGAACCCTCCTGTGTTTAAGGGAACTTATGATCCTGATGGCGCATTGACATGGCTTAAAGAGATTGAGAGGATTTTCCGTGTCATGGATTGCACTCCTGAATAGAAAGTTCGGTATGGGACTCATATGCTAGCAGTTGAGGCGGATGATTGGTGGCTAGAGACCCGTAGGAGATTGGAAGCGAGTGGTGAGGAGATCTCTTGGATTGTGTTTCGCATGGAGTTCTTAAGGAAGTACTTTCCTGAAGATGTCCGTGGCAAGAAGGAAATTGAATTCCTTGAGCTAAGTCAAGGGAACAAATCTGTTGTGGAGTATGTTGCTAAGTTTGGTGAATTGGCTAAGTTTTACCAATACTATGATGGGCCGAATGGTGAGTTTTCCAAGTGCATTAAGTTTGAGAATGGGTTGCATCCGGAGATTAAGAAAGCAATTAGTTACCAGAAGATTCACATCTTTGCTGATTTGGTTGATTGTTGTCAGATCTATGAAGAGGACAACAATGCTTATTATCGTGTGATAAGTGAGAAGAGGGGAAAAGGTTATCAAGGTCGTGGTAAGCCTTATGACGCTTCGAGTGGAAAGGGTAAGCAGAAAGTCGCTGATGGCAAGAGAACTATGGGGGAGATGCACCTGCTGGTGTTACGTGCTTCAAGTGTGGCAAGGTTGGCCACAAGAGCACTGTGTGTAATGCTGATGCCATGAGGTGTTACCGTTGTGGAGAGATTGGACATACATCACCTGCTTGCAAGCATAAGCAGATGGTGTGTTTCAACTGTGGTGAAGAAGGACATATTGGAAGCAAGTGTTAGAAGCCAAAGAAGGAGCAATCTAGTGGAAAGGTGTTTGCCTTGTCGGGAACTCAGACCACTAGTGAGGATTCGCTCATCAGAGGTACTTGTTTCATTAATATCATTCCTTTAATTACTATTATTGATACCGGTGCTTCTCATTGCTTTATATCTGCTGATTGTGTTAATCGATTGGGTCTTGTGTTGTCTGCTATGAACGGAGAGATGGTTGTCGATACTCCGGCTAAGGGTTCAGTGACCACTTCTCTTGTGTATTTGAAGTGTCCCGTGTCGATTTTTGACAGAGACTTCCTTGTTGATTTTGTGTGCTTGCCGTTGAGAGGTTTGGATGTGATCTTAGGGATGAACTGGTTAGAGCATAACCGTGTTCACATGAACTGCTATGATAAGTCTATGAGGTTTTCTTCTCCTGAAGAGGAAGGTGTTGAGTTGTTGTCCGCTAGACAGTTTTGTTTGTTGGTGAAAGAGGATGTTCAAGTGTTTGCTTTGGTTGCATCAATGTCTGTCGAGAACCAAGCGATCATAGAAGAATTGAAGGTGGTGTGCGATTTTCCTGAAGTTTTCCCTGATGAAATTCCTGATGTACCGCCTGAGAGAGAAGTTGAGTTCTCTATTGAATTGGTACCTGGTACTAGACTTGTGTCTATGGCACTGTACAGGATGTCTGCATTTGAATTGTCTAAATTGAAGAAGTAGTTGGAAGAATTGCTTGAGAAGAGGTTTGTGAGACCTAGTGTGTCGCCGTGGGGAGCTCCAGTGTTGTTGGTTAAGAAGAAAGATGGAAGTATGAGACTTTGTATTGATTATCGTCAGTTGAATAAGGTGACAATCAAGAACAAGTATCCACTTCCAAGAATTGATGACTTGATGGATCAATTGGTTGGTGCTCGTGTGTTTAGCAAGATCGATTTGAGGTCGGGTTACCATCAGATTAAAGTGAAAGATAAGGACATGCAGAAGACGGCTTTCATAACACGTTATGGACATTATGAGTATTCCGTGATGCCCTTCGGCGTTACGAATGCACCTGGAGTATTTATGGAGTACATGAATCGTATTTTTCATGAGTATCTGGATCGTTTTGTGGTGGTGTTCATTGATGATATTTTAATTTACTCTAAATCAGAATCAGATCATGCTGAGCATTTGAAGTTGATATTGCAAGTCTTGAAAGAGAAGAAGTTGTATGCTAAGTTATCCAAGTGTGAGTTCTGGATGAAGGAAGTTAGTTTTCTGGGGCATGTCATTTCTGGTGATGGCAT
This sequence comes from Vicia villosa, assembly GCF_029867415.1. Lineage (NCBI taxonomy): Eukaryota > Viridiplantae > Streptophyta > Magnoliopsida > Fabales > Fabaceae > Vicia > Vicia villosa. The sequence goes on from NC_081181.1 coordinate 13,418,877, forward strand.
TGTCGTGGATCCGTCTAAAGTTGATGCCGTGTTGAGATGGGAAACTCCTAAGTCGGCTACCGAGATTCGAAGCTTTTTGGGACTAGCTGGTTATTATAGAAGGTTCATTGAAGGTTTCTCTAAGTTAGCCCTTCCGTTGACTAAGCTGACTTGTAAGGGTAAGGCTTTCGTGTGGGATGTTTCTTGTGAAGATAGTTTTACCGAGTTGAAGAAAAGGTTGACGTATGCACTAATTTTGATACTGCCTAATCCGGAAGAATCGTTTGTGGTTTATTGTGATGCTTCTAAGATGGGTTTAGGAGGTGTGCTCATGAAAAATGGTAAAGTTGCTGCTTATGCATCGAGAGAGTTGAGAGTTCATGAGAAGAACTATCCTACGCATGATTTGGAACTTGCTGCTGTAGTGTTCGTGTTGAAGATTTGGAGACATTATCTTTATGGTTCTAGATTTGAAGTATTTAGCGACCATAAGAGTTTGAAGTATCTGTTTGATCAGAAGGAATTGAATATGAGACAACGAAGGTGGTTAGAGTTATTGAAGGACTATGACTTTGGCCTGAATTATCATCCAGGAAAAGCTAATGTTGTTGTCGATGCCTTGAGTCGCAAGACTTTGCATATGTCGGCAATGATGGTTAAGGAGTTAGAATTAATTGAGCAATTTCGAGATATGAGTTTGGTATGTGAAGTGACCCCTACGAGTGTTCGATTGGGTATGTTGAAGATTAACAATGATTTTCTGGATAGTGTCAGAGAAGCCCAGAAGTTGGACGTGAAATTGGTTGATTCGATGATTGGAGTCGATCAAGCTGAGAATGGTGATTTCAAGTTAGATGCGCACGGTGTGTTGAGGTTCCGTGATCGGATTTGTATACCTGATGATGTGGATTTGAAAATATCTATTCTTGAGGAAGGTCATAGAAGTAATCTGAGTATTCATCCCGGAGCTACGAAGATGTACCAAGATTTGAAGAATTTGTTTTGGTGGCCTGGAATGAAGCGTGACATAGCTCGGTTTGTGTACCATGTTTGACTTGTCAGAAATCGAAGGTTGAACATCAGAAGCCTGCTGGATTAATGCAACCGTTGGAAGTTCCTGAATGGAAATGGGATAGTATTTCCATGGATTTTGTGACAAGTTTGCCGAATACCATGAGAGGACATGATTCGATTTGGGTGATCGTTGATAGGCTTACGAAGTCGGCTCATTTCATACCTATTAACATCACTTATCCGGTTTCGAAGTTGGCGGAAATTTATGTCCGTGTGATTGTGAAGTTGCATGGTGTTCCTTTGTGTATTGTTTCGGATAGAGATCCGAGGTTCACTTCAGATTTTTGGAAGAGTTTGCAAGAGGCTTTGGGTTCTAAGTCGAGGTTGAGTTCGGCGTATCATCCTCAGACAGATGGTCAAACGGAAAGAACGATTCAATCTTTGGAGGATTTGTTGAGATCTTGTGTTCTTGAGCAGGGAGGTACGTGGGATACTTATCTTCCATTGATAGAGTTCACGTACAACAATAGTTACCATTCGAGTATCGGTATGGCACCATTTGAAGCGTTGTATGGTCGGAGGTGTAGGACTCCGTTGTGTTGGCATGAATCGGGTGAGAGTGTAGTACTTGGACCTGAGATTGTTCGAGAAACTACCGAGAAGGTTAAGTTGATCCGTGAGAAGATGAAGACTTCGCAAAGTAGGCAGAAGAGTTACCATGACAAGAGGAGGAAAGATTTGGAATTCCAAGCTGGTGATCACGTATTCTTGAGAGTTACGCCGGTTACCGGAGTGGGGAGAGCCTTGAAGCCGAAGAAGCTCACTCCTCGTTTTATTGGACCGTATCAGATTTCAGAGAAGGTTGGTAATGTGGCGTATAGGGTGGCTTTACCGCCTAATCTTTCAAATTTGCATGATGTGTTTCACGTGTCGCAACTTCGGAAGTATATTCCTGATCCTTCGCATGTAATTCATATGGATGATGTACAAGTGCGGGATAATCTCACGGTGGAGACTATGCCGATAAGAATTGAGGATCGCGAAACGAAGGCGCTTAGAGGAAAAGAGATTACTTTGGTGAAGGTGGTTTGGTCGGGAACTACCGGTGAAAGTATGACGTGGGAATTGGAGAGCAAGATGCGCGAGTCGTATCCCGAGTTATTCGATTGAGGTAATTTTCGAGGACGAAAATATTCTAAGTGGGGGAGAGTTGTAACGACCGTTTTTCTTTAATTATTTATTTATGTGATTTATGTGAATTAATTGTGAACTATGTGTTAATTATATACTTAATTGATTTTATGTTGTTTTATTTGAGAATTATTAGTATATAATATAAGATAGTAAGTATTGTTGATTATTGGGCCTAAGTTGGTATTAGTAAGTGAGAGGTGTTAGTTAGAGCCCATTAGTAATTTAAGATAGTAAGGGTTTAACTAAAACAAGGGTTTTAGAGGAAATAGAAATTAGAAGTTCATTTGGGGTTTTTGGTGAAAGAAGAGAAGAGAGGAGAGAAGAGGAGAATCTCAAGGTTGAAGATAGAGTTGGCTTCAATCCAAAACCTAAGGTAAGGGTGGGATTCTTTCATGCTAAAGGGATGTATGATGATGTTTTGGGTGGGGTTTTGATTATATGTTGTTATCCATGATTATGTAGAAATTGAATAGAGATTGTTAGAGTTTATATTAGACTTCTATGAAATTGTGAATCTAAGCATGATTGAAGATGTTATGATGTTAGAAGATCCATAATAGGTGTTATAATTGTGTCTATAACATGTATTCTATTGATATTCGTGATGCTTGGTGTTTTTCAACTTGATTGAGTTGAGTTTAGGGGTTTTTGGATGGGTTTCGTATGCTGTTTTCTGTGTTTGGGGTTTTCTGAAAATCGCCAGTTCGCGCCGCGAACCTCTGTTGGCGCCGCGAACTTCTTGGCAGAAATTTGGAAAAACTGGATTCACTCAGTTCGCGCCGCGAACCCTTGTTAGCACTGCGAACTGCTTGGAAGAAAGTTAGGAATTTTTGATTCGTTCAGTTCGCGCCGCGAACCTTGTTGGCGCCGCGAACCCTGTTTTGCAGAACTTTTCCTAAACTTTGAAATGATGTAACTTTTGAACCGTAACTCCTTTTTAAGTGCCGTTTGAACCTACGCGAAGCTATAATTGAGACCTTTCTAATGAATGTGATTTAGGAATGCTTATAAACCTTTTTGAATCCTTCTTTAAATGTATTTGTTTGATGTTATGATTTGTGTGGTGAAGTGGTGTGTTGTTGTATGATGATGCAACGTAGCGACGTGATTGGGAGGTGGTGAATTACTATAAAAGTAATGATGTTTAGTCGGTATTTGTGATATATTTGTGAATATCGTGTTTGTATGGATGTTGCATTTAGTGAGTCACATCCATTGCATAAAGAGACGGTGGCCTTAATGGTAAAAAGCGACGGTGGCCTTAATGGCAATTAGCGACGGTGTGCCCAATGGCAAATCTTGAGACGTGGGAGTTTTGCTCCAAATGGTACCACATGCATCTGCATAAGTCGAGTCACATGTGAATTGCATTCGAGTCTTATTTTATTATGATGTGGTGACTTGATGACGAGATGTTTGTTGTGATTGTGTGGAATCTTACTTAAGAATTGTATATATTGTCATAGTTGAATTGATGACATTGTTGCCGTTTCTTAAGTTGATTATGTGATGTGAAATCGTTGTATTGAGTATTGTGATGAGAAGTGGTGACCAATGTATGATCTTTTCTCTTACTTTGAATATTATCATACGTTTCTTTATAATGAATGATATCTCACCCCTTATGTTTGAATGTTACCCTCCGTTGGTAACGTGCAGGTAACGATGTGGAGTATCCGTGTACCTTATAGCTCGAGTCGGTGTGTCAATGCTCTGATACGTAGCACTCGGGGGGGATGTTTGCGATACTTGCTTGTTTCTTGTTTTATGTTGATTATCTTTTCTTGAACTTTGATGTTTTGTCTTGTAGAGACGTTTTGGACCTATTGTGCCATGTTGACAAGAATATAAGATTTGGATATCGTGTTATTTGGATTCCGCTGCAATATGATGAAGTTGTTTGGATTTAAATGTTCGATGAATTATGAGTTCGCTCCGATATAAGTGTTATGTATCCATGTACTTTGAACATGAATTGTAGTTTTGTTTAAGTCGAATATGTGATACCTCAAATTTGTTGCTTGTTTCGATGTTTTATACTCTGTTTGCTCTTATTAATTGAGGGGTAGATTTGGGGTGTTACACATTGCATCCATATTGGTGTCATTATACGCTCTTCAGGGTATCATTGCACCCATAGTGGTATCAATGCACCCTTTAGAGGAAACATGTTGGAGGTTTCATTCAAGTCCTTTTGTGGACTAAAGGCTTCGAGCCTATCTACACTGAGGTGTCAGAGCACTTAAATATTCGAAACCAATTGGATGCGCGATGTACGATTGGGTAGATGGAAAAATAGCAGGCATTTCCTCAATTCTGGGTACTGAGACCTCCCTAAGCAATGTTGACATTATGATCGGTGATCCTTCAGATTAATTGGTCCTTCTAGTGCTAGGGGAAGAGGATATGAAATCCTTTTGATGACTGCATGGTCCCGTTTTATGAGTGCTTGTTTATAAGACTAGGATTTCAGCTGTCTTTTATTTTAATTTGAGGTAGCCATCCTAAAGTGTTTAAAATTTTCTCCTTTCCAACTTCATCGGGGTCATGGGCATATATATAAGGGTCTTCCACTTGTGCGTTGAGTATAAATCCTAGAAACTCTCTTGGCTTGTTTTGCCTATCTTTTCCATTCGAGGCGTTCTTCCCTATAAAACTTTTGTAACCAGGGGCTTATTTATATCTATCTGGTTAACCATTTGTTCGACCCCTATACTTTGGTGCCCAAAAGAGGGGATGAGACAAAACAAAGCAGCAATAATATAATAAAAATACATATATGTATATAGTTTGTATTTAACACTTATATCAATAGTTGCAACTAAGTAATATATTTACGAGCACATTAATTAAATTTTGTAGTCAACCATAATTGAATAACGATCGGTTGATCTACAAGACTGAGTCTTTGGCTTGGGAGACGTCCAGCTCCTAATGGATGTTTCCGATTCTACTTCTTAAGATTGAGGTGGATCAACATATCTGGACTCAAAGCTTTCTTCTAGATATTCAAATTTCTCGGTTGTATCATCAGGGACTGAAGGGATCCCAACTTATTCATTCCCTCCTCAAACAGGACTTGGGTGCTTCCGGGTGCTTCTCGTCGTACTCGTCAGTTATTTATGTGATTGAATTTTAAATAATTCTTCTGAAATAATTTTAATCATTCTACCAATTTTACAACTGAGAATAGTCTAAGACTCTTCTTAAAAAAATAGAGTTAAAACAAAAAAAAAACATAAATAAATCAAAAGAAACAACTAAAAAACAAACTAGAATAAAATGGTAAAATAAAAAAACATGAAAACAAAATCAGCAACAACTTATATATTAAAATGAGATTTACAACAAAATGTGTTTTCTCTATGGTGGAGGATTTTGTAAATATTTTTTATCGTTAAAAAATAAGAAATAAGAAACGTAGAGAAGAAGAATCCTTTAAAAAATAAAAATGCTAAAATAATTTATTTTTTTAAATAGTATTTGAAATTATTTGAAGGTAAATTGAATGAAAGGTATATGAATGTAATAAAATAAAGAATTTGGACGTAACCCCTGAAAAGGGTAAAGAAAGAATGATCTTGGAGGAGGGATAAGGTCATGTCTCTTTTGGGCCATTTTATCTTCACATGAAATCAATTTAATATTTATAGAAAATTTTGTTTCTCGGTGACTTAATTATTATAGAATTGATTTTGATTTAAAGTAAATTAGATGTAAAGTTATTTGAGATAGAAATGATTGACTCTGAATGAATCTATCATATAAGAAAAGTCTACCATTTCCTCATCTCTTAGCTATGCCACATCAGTCTCTCTTCTCACAAAATTCCACATCATTCCTTTCCCATTGTAGGATTGAACTTTAAACCTCCAACCTCTCATGATCTCGCAGTTACAAATTATTTACTTTCTCTGGCCATTCACATTCACAACTGCTTACAGCACTAATGACCTCATATAATGCTTCTGCCTTCCAAGCCCCTTCTGCCTTCCAAGCCCTCCACCTTCCACGTTCCAAAACACTTTTATCATTACTATATATAACCATCATACTTTCACAGTATCTATCATGTTCATCAAACCTAATCATGGAAAATTTTGGTTTATACTATTTTTGCAATTACAGTCATTCCCACGACTATTCATGTGGAAAATTTTGGTTTATACTATTTTTGCAATTACAGCCATTCCCACGACTATTCATGGACAAACCGGAATTTAAAATTTTTTTCTTTCTTTTCTTGATAGAAAATATCTTTCTTGTTATTTGCAGGTTGAATTTGTAGTGTATCATTCTGAAGTACTAATTGGCGTTTCATGTTATTTGCAGGTTGAATTTGTAATGTATCATTCTGAAGTACCAATTGGCGTCACTCCATAGTATATGGTTCATTTTTTACATGGGTTGTTTCCAATCCCTATTTTCTATTTTTTTAGTAACAATTTAAATATTGTCTTAATATGTGTTTTGGATTTTTTTCTGGTGCAGACAGTAGAAAACATCGTCTATACTATTCGTTTGAAATAAATATTCTTCTTTGACTCTCCCAAAAGTTTGAGCTGTAGAAGTAGAAATCCAGTTGGCTGGTGTCAATATACAATGGAGAATCTGCTTGAAATTACTGGGTTATGCTTGCGCAAGTTTTGTCAAAAATGTAGATATTATACTATGTAAATAACATATCGATGAAATCATAACCGATGATCTTTTTTTACAAAAATTTGACTTTTTCTTTAAATCACATATAAAATATATTTTTTTTAAAGTTGTGATGCATTTATTGTATAAAATATTTTACACTGACAATGCGCTATTTTTAAATTCTATGTTTAAATATATTTGTATAAAAGCGCGTTGAATATTAAATTTCAATATAAATTGATGATTAAATTTCAAGTAAAATTAATTTAAAAAAAAGATAATTAATTTTACTTTAAAAGAATAAAACATCTCAATATCATTTCAGAATTAATTATATACTTTTAAAATTGCTATAGATTCTTTTCACAAATCAAACGTACACTTATGTAATGTTACCTCAATTTCTTCCCAAAGCATATCCCTTTTCTCAATGCAATATTAACAATGTCCATAATTCTTTCCTTCCAAAGTGTAACATCCCGATTTTATTAATATTTTTATTAATTATATTAGTAATTATACTATTTGGTATTTTTAATAATTATTTATTTATTTAGTTATTATGTGATATAATAATTATTTGAAATATTTAATTGTATGTGTGTTTGTGTTATTTGAGTTAATTAAGTTGTATGAGAGATATAGTTAACTGGGCCTTAGTAGTATAAACGTAATAGATGGATTATGGGTTAAGCCCATTAAGAGAAAAGAGATAGTAAGAGTAGAAAATTAGGGTTTTAGAGTTGGAGTCTCATAACTTATTTTTTGGGAGAAAGGAAAAATAGAAAAGAGAAGAGAAAGAAGGGAGGAGCACTTGAGAGAATAAGAAAATTATGGAGGAAGCCTTAATTTTCGCAGCAAGTTTCAGCATAGAGTCACCTTGGAAAATCGGGCATATCTCTCAATCTAACCGTTGGATCGTCGCGTGGTTTTGACACAACGTTCCTGACTCATAGAGGTAAGTTCTGACCGGAGCGATTTTGATTTTGAGGGTTTTAAGTTCGTCTGATAAGCTGATTACCGAACTGGTGTTTAGGTGTGTATCTAGTTGATGTTAGAAAGGATTTCTTTTGGAGAAAAGCTTAGAGCTATGGTGAAAGAGTCCATATTTACCAAGGTAAGGGTGGGGTTCGAATTATATAACCAGGAATATGATGATTGTATGTGGGATGAAGGTGTATGAATTTTTCCATGGATTATTTGTTGTGATTCTGTCGTGTTGATTCGATGAAATTAGTTGTTGTTGTGGTGATAATTGTTGTTGTTTTATGCGAAGTTGCATGATGTTTCATTGACGATGTATACCTCTATTTATTGGTATAGCGACGATATAGGCTTTTGCCTTTGTGACGATGATGTTTTTTGTTGTGTGTGTTTGTTGCATTCATATACATATGCATTTTTGGCGACGGCCTGGATTGGCAAATTAGTGACGAAGGCTTATGCCTTGATGCCTCTGTTAACTGGCAATTGGCGATGGGGGCTGAAGCCCTGGGTACCACATGCATGTGTAATTGTAGAGTCTCATTATATGTGGCATGAGTGTGATTTAATTGTGACGTGATGTGACTTGAGTTGTTGAATATGACGATGTGAAGTGGATTGTGATAATGTGAAGTTGTAATTATAAGTTGTTATGCTAATGACTTGTTGTGACAGGTACCGTCTAGAAGATGAAAAATAGTTGTTATAACTATTATTATGTTGTTGTTGATTTTGTTATTATATCTGTACAGTTTTAAATTGTTGTTATAGCTGTCGTCTGAAAGTTGTAAAGTGATAATTTTGTATGATTTAACTCTAACATATTAATTATCATACTTTTGTTTATATTTTTTGATATCTCACCCCTTCTGAATGATGTTTCCCTTACCGTGGGAAACGGACAGGTACTCAAGATAGCGGTGGAAGTTTTGAAGTAATTTTATGAAGTCTTTAGTTGCTGTTAGTCGAGTTGGTGTCTTGCTCTGATACGTAGCACTCGGGGGGATAAAACGATTATTTTAATTATTAATTCTGTTGCTGAATTTTTATATGAATTTGGTTTAAATTGTAACTTAAAGTTACCGTGCAATGATGCTACGACTTGATTTGAATAGTTATGAAGTTTGTTGATTCCGATGCGAGTTAATTATTGAATTTAAACAAAGTGATTTTTAGTAATGATTTGATTATCGTTTTAAATTCTTGTGCTATGTATCTATATGAAGGCAAGTAAGCCGTAAATGTTTTTGAGATAGAATATGTGATACCTCAAATGAACTTGTTTGAAATTTATACTCGGATTTTCTGTATAATTTATCGGGTAGATTTGGGGTGTTACACAAAGTCCCTTGGCCTACTTCTTAAAGAATCTTATCTGTCAGCTGAATCAAGGCCGGCTAAGAGCAAGTGCAACAAGTGCTGTTGCACAGGGCCACTTAATTTTGAAGGGCCTCAATTTTACTAACCTTAACACATAGTGTCAGTGGATGCAACAAGTCATTCTTTAATTTGCTAAGAGATGAGTTATTTGATTTATAGGCTAGTCTTCCTTTAATGATTACCAATTCTCTGATGTGGGACAGTGGGACTTTATAATTATGTACTATACCTATATTTGACAACTAATATCACTTAGGTTAATTAAATTTAAATGTGGTATTATAAACTCCTCTCTATCTCTTTCTATAACTCTAACACACTTTATCCATCTTCTCTCTTCCTAATTTTCAAAGTAAATGTGTGATGAAACAATTAACTTTCATTTCACTATTCTAAAAAACTTATGGTCTTTCAGATTTTTTAAAACATATTTTAATAATAGTATTTATCATTATAAACTTCAAATTAACAATATAACAAAAATATATTAAATAAGGATGTAATTTGTTAGATTAAAAAAATAAAGTAATTTTATTAAAAATAAAAAATAACAAAAATTTATTATTTTAATATTGAATTAGGAAAAACAAAAAAATTCAAGATTATTTTTAAAATTTGTTTTCTTAGAATGTAATTTTACAGATTAGAACAGGGCCTCCAAATTGTTTGGGACGGCCCTGAGCTGAATACTTTGTTTTTAGATCCGTCCCTGCATGTAATTTTAAGAATCTCATAATTTAGATTAAAATTAACTAAATTTTATAAAATTGATTTATAAGATAGTAGCTAATATATATATATATATATATATATATATATATATATATATATATATATATATATATATATATATATATATATATATATATATATATATATATATATATATATATATATATATACACACACGTGTGTACTCTTAACATTTGTAAATTAATTGAAATTTTATTTTTTTAGTTAGAACTACTATATTGAAAATTAGAGGTATTATTTATTTATTTTATCTTTTTTTGATAATCGAGATTGAAGTAGAGGTGTTCGCAGTGACGGTTTCAGTCTGTGGTGGGTCATTGCCCATGGTCTTATGTGAAGCCCAATTTTTTTTGGTCAAAAAATAAAACAAAAGTCAAAAAAATTAAAAGGAGAAAAAAAAGGGCAATGATTATATTGTCAGTCAACTGTATTTGTTGAAAGAGCTTTTTCAGCAATGAAGATTGTTAAATATAAATTATACAATAAGATCAAAGATGTGTGGTTCAATGACTTGATGGTATGTTATATCGAGCGGGAGATATTCATGTCACTTTATTATATTGATATTATTTGAACTTTCACCGCAAGAAGTCTTGAAAAGGACATTTGCCTCGTGATTTTATTTAATATATTATTGTACGGTTATATTTCATCTCTTTTACTTTAACTATATTTTTGTTGATAAAATGAAAGTCTCATTTATTTTGATTGATAACTATTTATAAATTATATAATATGAATTTGCAGTCATTAAATTTTTGCCCAGACTTTATAATATTTCTGGCTCCGCCACTAGGTGTTCGTTTGGTTTGATTTCGAAAGAATCTATTGCCCGAACCGATCAAAAATATATGGATTGATTTGGATTGAATATTTATATTTTTATGATAAAATCCAAATTGAACCCAACTGAAAAATAAAGGTTGGTTTGAGTTTGAATTGATCAAATACATTATAAATAAATATGTACACATCTTTTCAAAAAAATATTTAAATTACATCAATTAATTTTCTATAATAATATAAAATTTCTAATTTTTTCGTGTCTCCACATAGATTGTGAATGTCAAAAATGACGTTTTATTTTTTTCTTGAATTTAAATACCTTATACTAGTCTTTATGATAAAGATATAAATTATACAAATTAATTAATTATGGTTGATTCAGATAGACGGACTCACGGGTAGAATTTTGATAATCCGTTGTCGAAACCAATTAGCATCTGATTTCATTTGATTGGTTTGAGTTTTTATTCCCCAAATTAAAAAATATCAAATCCAAACACCATAATTTAATTTGGATTTCAATTTAGTTTGGATTTGTCTGAACTAGTTAACACCCTTAGAAATAGGGGTGACAAAACGGGACATGGCACGTCGGGCCGGCCCGCGCACTCGCTATAAAATGGCGGGTTGGGTTGAGATTTTAGGCTTGATGCGCACCAAAGTCCGTCCGGCCAAAACCCTCTGTCCGCCAATGCTCGTCTCGCCAAAACCCGCATCGCCTATTCGTTCAACCTATCCCGCCTTAAATTAGCCCATTTTTTTAGTTAATTATGATTCTTGATGGTTTAATTTATACAATTATTTGTAAATATATGTAACTTTTTTTAAGTAAAATTTGTTAAAGAGATATTTTTATAAAATATTGTTTTAAAAAATAAGTGAAATTTTTTATTGAAAAGTAAAAAAAAATTTAAACTATTAAAAAATATAAAAATAAATTAATAAAAGAATAGGCGCGCAAACCTGCTGCCCGCCAACCTGTCACTTTGGCGGGACAAATTTAATTTTTAGACTCATTTTAATTTGACGGACTTATTCGCCATACCTTTAGAAGTGAATACATATTTTCTTGAGAAAAACAAAACCGTAGCAAGTACATTTTGAAATTTTGTAAATTTTTTCAAACAATTTTGTGTACTGCAAAAGTTAGGAGGGTGCAAACTTAAAATCAAACCAACCATATGTGCCAAATATAGTCAACAATTTCAAATCAGTTTTTTTAACTAATAGTAAGATTTTAGATTAATTTTAATGTCTTTTACTGGATTCTTGTCAGTCTAAATTTCTCATGTATTCACATAAAAATTCATGATTGTCAATTATCATCATTATTTGAATCTTCCTAAAAAGTGAAAGGTGTATCTCTTGCAGACACTACTTATTTAACTTTTCTTATAGGAAACTGCAAATGACATATCAAGTTTTTGTCCTTTTCATAACACACTAATTTTAGGTGTTATTGGAATGTTTCTCTCGAATTTGGAATCATCTGAACTTTCAATTTCTGGAAATTGGAGAATTATGGTTTAAAAATAGCTTGTTGAGAACTAGCTTGAATATGATTTTTGTTCACTCCAAGCGATTGATCATTTTATCATTATTCTGTCACTTTCTATTGGCTTTTACTCCATTAAATAAAACAAATACTCCCTCCGTCTCATAATAAGTGTCTCATTTGCATTTTTTTGTTGTCTCAAATTAATTGTCCATTTATAATTCCAATGCATCAATCATTATTATTTTTCCACTATTATACCCCTATTTATTAACTTTCACGTTATTCAACTACTATTAATAGGGATATTCTAGTAAATGACATTAATTTTTTTACTAAAACCAACACATCCAATCATTTTCTTAAAAACCGCGCATTGCTCAAATAGGACATTTATTATGAGACGGAGGGAGTATTTTATTAAGTCTTGAGTTACTTATATTTTATTGGCTTTTAATTAATTATGGCTTTTAATTGATAAATAATTAATACAAAAATAATAATAATTAATATAATAAATTAAAATATATATACATAGGGTTTGTTTGATAAAAATAGCGGTTGACTGATAAGCTAGCTGATAGCTTATAGCTTATGACTGATGGCTGATGACTGATGGCTTATAGCTTATAGCGGATGGTTGAGACTAATAGCTTATAAGCTAATGAAAGTGTTTGGTAAAATTAACGGTTTAATTAACTTATAAATGTAAAATGAAGGTGAATACATTATAAGTAATTATAAGTAGGATGATCTATATATTTCATGTTTAAATTTTTAGGTGAATATGTGGTGTATCTCTCATTTATTTGAGTGGGATTTTGATCCAATATGGATGTTTCCTGCCATGATGACTCATCAGTGATATTAAAGTCGATGGTTCAAGTAAGAGAC